>NW_026921313.1:0-18531 GCF_032062105.1 Saccostrea cuccullata
ACTTGTATACATGTATCTTTTCCTTTTTGGGGGTAAAGTGGAATTCATAGTAATCGATCAACCTTACACAGACATAGTGACGAAGCGTGTTGCTCTAAAATTTTGTGGGTCTAAGGGCGTCTTACCTGAATGATTTCCAGGATAGTATTGATTGTTATGATGGATATTTGATCATTCGAGATTCGATAGAAAAATATCTGTAGGTTTTCCCATAGCTCAGTACAAGAGTCTATTTTTACTGCTCTGTTTTATTTGGATCCTAAACGAATGATACAGGATTGTCACCATTCTTTACTACAAAGATTGTCAATAAGTGAAAAACAAACAGAAACAAAAGTTTTAATTGGGTAACATTTATTTGATGATGTGGCATCTCGTATTGCTAATATCATTTCAAAAAGGGTTGTTACTGAATACGAGTTGATATCTTTGTTGGTGTTATGGAAGGATTCACATTTTAACAAACATATGTTAGCATCAACCCCTTGTACCTCTCGATTTGAAAGTTGTTCTGCTTCGAATGGAGATTCAATGATGGTGCGTTTTTCAAGAGCTGGAAATAATGGGTAGAATACTTACAACGAATTCCAGTAAAGATCAAAGATATCGGTCACTTAACGCTGCTTGCTCAAAAAAGTACGATACTATCAATCTTATGTTGTCCTCTGGTGCGGTATGTGATATCCAAACATGCTTTCATGTCGTAGAAAGTAATCATTTAGAATTACTACTTGAAGTGTGTGAATCTGCAGATCTTCGTCAAACATGGTATACAGTTAACCCATTGTGGAGTCCTGGCAGACACAGCTTACTTCAGGAAATATGTCTAAAAGGGCAGATACAATTTATTGAACCCATTCTTTCAAAATATACCTTTCTTTTGCATATTACAGACGACCAGGGTTTTGATACATTACAATACTTTGCCTGTTTTTGGGATGAGTATGCATTTAATATATTTCTGAAATTTGGCTCTGATCCGTATGTTAAAGACTAACACTTTGGTCATACGGTTCTCACAGGCGCATGCTTAGGCGGAAAAATAGATATCGTTAAATATCTAACTAAACACACCCTGTATTTCTCCACTACCATTCAGACAATCAAGGGAGAAATCGCTTGTACTTGGCAGCTTTCTCTGGGATAATTGATGTGTTTGAATAGATATAAAATATTTTTGAGGAAGAAAATAGGATGTCACATTCAGCGGGTAGAAGAAAACCTGTTCAAAGCGAATGGAAGAGACACATCAGGACAATCCGTTCTCCATGTCGCGTGTGAAAATGGTCATTATGAGATGTGTGTCAATGACCAACTACTTTTGAGAGGCTCTGAATACAAACTCTTGAATTGAGATGTGTGATTATCTTTTGACTTTTGGGCTTCTAGATATATGTGACAATAATGGAGTAAATGTCCTCCATTCTGAATCGTTAGGGGGAAGCGTATCTCTTTTTCGATACTTATCGAAAAGATTTCTAAATATTTATCATACAACTGATAGTGGAAAAAATGTGTTGCATATACATGTATGTTGCAAAAGGGGTAAATATATGAAAATGTTCAAATATCTGGTCCAAAAGCATCCTTCTTCATTATACGTCACAGATACATGTAACGAAGGATGGACTGTGTTACATTCAGTTTGCTCTAGCGGGAATGTCGAAAATTTCTTGTCACAAAAGGTTTGGATCATCATGCATTGACAAATGATGGTAAAAGTATCCTGCATATTGCGTGTCTCAGTAAAAAATATGAGATGTGTAAGTATCTTATCGAACATTATCCTGCAGGCATGTTTACGAAACTTTCCTAAGATTGGTCATAAGAAATTTCCTAAGATATATCTTTAAAATATCTTAGGATCATCGTAAGATTGTCTTAAGGTTTTTTTCAAAGCTATCTTATGATTATCCTAACCTTAGACGTCTTAAATCATTCTGACATAGAAATACTCCAAGCTTTTGTAAGGGATCCAAGTTGTGATATTTTGCTATATATAATGCTACACGTTATGTCATCTTAATGAAAATATTTAAAACAGTGAAATACAAAAAAATTGAGTTTTTTTTTATTTTGAATATAAATTATATTTTTAATATTATATAACTTTGTGAAATCCGATAATCTGATTGTTCAATACGAAGTACTTATTTTTTAATAACGACCGCCGAAAGCGAATAATGACTCGCACGAGCTGCCTCGTTTTCACTTTCGCTTTAGACAAACATGGAAGTTCGCAAGTTGTAGGTAAGAAAAATTTAAAAGACATAGTGAAGAACTCTGAGGCTGATAATACAAAACAATTACAAGGATATCTGTCACCATTTTTCGGGAATACTTAGCACATAACATTTCATGGTTGAGTTCGACTTTTCCACTCGGCGAGCAGAGTTTTGACGCTGTTTACGCGATTACGGAGACTAAAGAAAATAAAGACAAGCATGCCATGTAAGATTGTATCTTATATTAGAAGACATAGGTATTTATATTTTGTGAGTGCATTTCCTCTGCAAGTGTAAACGAGTGCGATTCTCAATCTGGGGGAGGGGGTATTCTGTGTTATTCGGAGATAGATGTATTGCGTTATTATAATGATGTGGGTTTAAATTTATTACTGAAACAATTTCCTCTGAGTGATATTCAATGAATTCTGAAACATTTACATTCAACTTTTTTATGGTTAATACTATCTCTGTAAACATAAGGAAGATATACATTGTACTAAAACAATTTTGGAAATTATTATTTATATAATATAATAAATATGGACTCAATACACGGTCAATATGCATTTATAATGACCCAGGAAGACAGATATTGACCTCAGATACATGAAGTATATCGACCTCGGGCTAGCGCCCTCGGTCGATATACTACATGTATCTTCGGTCAATATCTGTCATCCTGGGTCATTATAAATGCATATTGACCTACATTGAGTCCATATTTGTATAATATATAATCATATCCCGTAATATTGGTTACATTTGAAATCAAATTGAGTGCCATTTGATCATTCAGAATTCTTGTGAGTGAAACGGAATGTAGAGGCAAAACTGGAGGAGCCCCGTCCCCCAAAAGACTAAATCATTCGCAAGAAAAAAATTGTTAAAAGAATTGGTTATACTCCAATCTCTGTCATAGAGGGCGGTATCAACACCTGTGAAGTCACCGGAAAAAAATATTTAAACTCTCTCTCTCTCTCTCTGTTTTCCTAAGTAAAGACGTCTTAAATCATTATGACAGAGAAAACTCTCTCTCTCAGGTTAAGATTGATTGATTGTATATTGTTTAACGTCCCTCTCGGGAATCTTTCATTCATATAGATATATTCATATTATATCATTCATATATACCATTTCCCGGTGGAGAGCTACAAATTTTGTCCTATACTCGGCACTCAGGGCCATTGGGCAATGAGGGATCTTCTTTGTGCCAGCACCAACTGCGACACGGAGCCTCGGTTTATACGATCTCATCCGAAGGACCGGTCTCCATGTACCACAGTGGGATTCGAATACGACTGAGACGTAAGGATTAACCCCTTACTCCGCGACTGTCTCAGGTTAAGTGGATTAAATAGTATTATTCTGTTAACAGGTTACATCTTATACTTTGAAGCATTTTTAAAAATATTTTCAGGAGAAAAACATTACGTATTTGACATTGAAATAAAATTTTTTTGAGAATTTCTTTCCCCAACTACCGATTCAAGTTTTTCATCCTGAGTTGGAAGAGGGCCAAAAAATTATTTTAAAAATTGTCATAACTTAAACTTTTGCTGTTTGTTAATCATTAGCTTCTGTATCTATTAAAATATCATGTTTCATGAATGTTTAAAGTCAACAGTTGAACGCATAACTAAAGATTTAAAATGTGAAGTACCTTTTAAATCAGGTTGAGCTGAATGAATTCCTTGATCTACTAGTATGGTATCTCTTCACTGTACATTTCCTATAATAAAAACGCAACAAAAATGTGGACGTTCTTTTATGAAATCGAAAGGGGGTGCAATCTGAATCCGCCGCTGACATAAATTAAGATCCAACCTCTTTAATTGCGTTAGCCACCGAATATAATAGAATATGAAATCTACTTAATAAAACAATAAAGCATTACATGCTCGAAATGTATAATACCATAGAAATATGTACAAAGCGACATAAAGGAGAGGCAAAAATATGTCTATTGATTTACAAATAATTATAAGGAAATTGTGCTGAAATGAAATGTTAACGCCCTGATAATATTAAAAAAAGATAATTAACTACAGTGTACATACTGAATACCATTACATTATATTTTCCTTACACATATTATCAAAAACATTTATTCTCACATTTTTTTTCTGTATCCCTTTCAAAGTGTTTATTTATACTCTTTTCGCAATTATGGGTTTTAAAAACGAAATATCTGTTTAACCTCTGTGGATTAACGGCGTCTTTGTGTAGCTTTGCAGATTTTAGTCATAGACTATTTCCTGGAAGTGAAACAAATCAAAAGGAAATAAAATCTCATAGTAACCCAGTTAGTTACACTGGCTATGTTGACTGAAGCTTTGTAAAAATAGAATGCTTTGTCCAACAACACAACATTAAGATCTATGGCTTCTTTTTTTTCTTCTTGTCAAGCCAAGGATTATGTTGAAAATTTCTGGGGAAAAATTCCCCACCTACCTACCGACCCAATAATTTTATCCTAAGAGGAGATAGGATAGCCAAATATTATTTTAAAAATGGTCTAAATATATTCTTAGCACCTGTAAATGTTGTACTAAACTGAAACCAGTCATTTGCAACTTTTCGTTTGGGTAAACTTTTAATTAATCATCGATATACTTATAATATGAGACTGGAAAAGCTCGATAATTCCTTATTAGTAACTTAATGTACACTTTATGTCCCTGAAATTTTTTTTATAAAAACGTTTCTACTAGATTGAGTGACCCCATGATTCCATTTAAAAATTTGAGTCAAATATTAAATCACGTTTTCTCTATTTATAGGTAATGTGAGCGACGTTAGACATCGGTATTTCCTTATAATTAAAATAATGATATTAATTTGTCATTAATTTTCAAATAAATTTATGACATTAACCGAAAGTAAATCATAGATATGTTATGATTTCATTTTGTCTGGTCGTTTAGGGGATATATTTCGGTAGGTAGTGTTTTATAAAAAATGTTAAATTCAAGTCAACAAATACAAAGATAACATAGGTATAGATATTCTTTTCTGAAATAGGCATCATTATCAAATGAATATATTAAATCCAATTTTATTGAATTTGAAGATTATCGATGAATCACCTTTTCGTTACTATCTGCATGATTTTTACACGGAGCCGTACTAAAATTCAATCTTCAAATTGATAAACTCACAGATAAATTGATATCAATAGGTAGTATTTAATTCCATATGTGAAATTCAAATATTCTAGTTGACAAACAAGTGCAAAGATAGCATCATTTTTTCATCATCTTTTCACCGTGCATTTATCTCTTCGATAATATTTTTTTTAATGTGTTCTTCTATTTCAGTGTAAAATACGGTAAACTAGTGCTAATTGTAACGGGAACCGTTACAGATGTTCTCCAAACACTCCTCAACTCCCTTTTGGTGCCATATTCCCTGTAAGCTTCATTAAAGAAGACAAACTCTGTGCATTTTTCACTTTAACAACGTTTTCTTAGAAGGATACCAATTATATTCAAATTTTAGCATTGCACCCATGCGCATGTGAATGCATGTGCGTTATGATCATATCATCTTGTCTACACTATCTATATATTTTAATATACAATATATTAAAGCATTCAGTCCAAAAGTATGAAAAATCACTCTTTCAAATGTATTTTTCATTTCACTCGTTCCAAATGCCTGCACGTGCACGCACGTGCATGTTGACATAGCTTCTTGTAGGAGTCCCTTATATCTATCTATATTCTAAATCCCATCCTGTTTGGTTGAAAAACAAGGGAGTTATAGCCATTTCAAGTTTAAGCCAATCAGATTGCAGCACACGTGCATGCGCGTGATTTCATGATTTTTTTTCTATATCATGTTGTAGGATATCCTAATGCATGACTATGTTTTAAATTTCAAAGCATTTCGTCAAAAAACAAAGGAGATATAGCCATTTAAAGTTTCAGCCAATCAGATTGCAGCACGCAGGCATGCGCATGCTTTCATGAAAATTCTTATATATCATGCTGTAGATCTTCATAACGTAGTTCTATGTTCAAAATTTCAAAGGATTATGACGAGAAACAAGAGAGATATTGAGACTTTAGTTTCAGCCAATCAAAGCGAAGCGCACGTGCATGCGCGTGAGATCTTATTTTTTTGACCATGTCATTTTGTCTATGCTTCTAATATATACTTATAATATGAGTTTCAAAGCATTTCATCAATAATTTAAATAGTTACGTCTGTATCAATTATATTGGACATTTCTCGTGTTGCACGTGCGAGCTCTTGCAAGCACATGTGCATGCACATGCTTTCATGATAAATCTTATATTACAGGCTGTTGACCTCCCTTATGTATGACTATGTTCAAAATTTCAAAGGATTTTATCAAAAAACAAAAAAAGATATTGAAACTTTAGTTTCAGCCAATCAGAGCGAAGCGCACGTGCATGCGCGTGCGATCTTGCTATTTTGACCATGTCATCTTGTGCATACTACTAATATATCCTTACATTATAAGTTTCAAAACATTTCGTCACAAAATAGAAAAGTTACGGTTAAATCCATTATATATTGGTCATTTTAAGTTTTGCGCGTGCGCGCTCTTGCAAGCACGTGCGCGCAAAATGACCTTGATTCCGCAAATCTACATAACATGCCTACTTACCCTAAAAAGGTTTCACCTAAGTCGGATGTGTAGTTTACAAGAACACTCGCGTACAAAATTTTCCCAGGAAGAAAAATAATAATAAGAATAAGAATAATAATAATAAGAAACAGAGTAAAAACAATATGTTCCCCAACTTCGTTTGGGGAACATAACTAAGATTAATTCATCAAAGCAATGTGTTCGTATATGTAATTAAGTTCTCCTCAAATTGATATCAAATTGATATCGTTTTAATTGTTAGGCCCTTTGCGAAAAAAAAAATTATTAATTAAAGCAAAAACAAAGTGCCACGTAAATCATTGGTCAATACTAGTAGCCGAAAACTCTCTTTATATATATTTATTGCAGAAATGAAACAAAAACTTCAAGTAATAATTCATTTATTTTGCAGATGTGTGCTTATAATCTTATAATATATAGGTATGTATCATCTACCTCGCATGTCAGAGGCTGTGTATGTAGGACTGTGTCATGAAATAGGGAGTCCTACAGAAGCGAGGATCAGGAGAGAAGTGACAGACACTGAAGAGGTGGTGAATCAGCCTGTGTGCATCATGAGGGGATTTGATAGAATGAAGAGTGGGAGTAGTCGTGAGGGATTCAGAATGAAAACTTCAGATAGCGATTGGATGTACTGGCCTCCAGACCACAGGGTGATATGTGATATCTCTCAGATCAGTCTCTATCGTATTCCACAACACACCTTTATTCTGATGGCGTGTGATGATATAACACCGGGATTTACCAGACTTAACCTGATGAGTCAATCAAATAATTCGATAATTGCTTCATCTTGTGTATTGATAAATAACAATGTATATATTTCAAGTACATTATTTAGAGATAACTATTTGCGATTCTTAAATACCTGCAATGTTCCTACTGCTGTCCCACATGGACCTTGTTCTACCTTTTCCTTATTTCAAGAGATTGACTATGCGTTTTGTTTGCAGTCAGATCATTGGCCTACATCAGCACTACCATGTATACAGAGATGTCGTCTACGGGGCTGGCCAAAACACAATGTTTTATCAGATATATTAAACGGTGGATTTCATGTTGTTCCTATCGGAAGAACACCTGAAAATGAATTAGAATGGAGAATCTCATTCTCTAGAGCAGAACAAAAACTCGTTTATTCAATGAATCATTGTCAGTTTTTCTGTTATGGTCTTTTTTTGAAAGAAGTAATTAATTGCCAACCTAATACATCCATTATCTGCTCATATTTCATAAACACTATTGTCTTTTGGGTCATACAGACCAATACATCCTTGTCTTGGACACCAGATAATTTATTGTTTTGTTTCTGGGAAAGCTTTAAATTATTGATATACATGGTACATACAGGAAAATGTCCAAACTTTTTTATTCCACAAAACAACATGTTTAGACTGAAAGTAACTGGTTCTGTACAAACCTCATTGTTCAGTCAGTTGTATGATTTGTATTGTAAAGGAATATGTTGTCTACTATTAAGTGAGACAATCCAATCTTACATTAGTATTGCTATATTAAACAGAACACTTAGAATCTGTACACATGAGAACAGTATTTTATCAACCACTCAATTGGATATTACCTTATTTTTAGAATTATCTTCTTTAATTCAAGATATTAATTGTAATGACGAATTTGCAGTTTACATGAGACAAATAGAAAGTATAAGTAGGAAAAAGCTTACATCTTATGAAACAGTCTCTTTACAATGCATCACATCAAATGTGCTACGGAATATTGCAATGTACTTAGAGCGTTTAATGCATCAAAATGAAACTCGGAATAAGGTTTTCTATAAGTTGAAAGTATCAACCTTGCTAAAACAGTCGTGTAAGTTTGGACCTTTATCTGACGTTCTTTATCTTGCTATGTACTTCTACAAAACACGTAGATATGAAGACTCACTCAGTTGTTTACAGGAGAGAATGTCATTGCCATATATTATATATGATGGTCATGTTAATGTAAATATGTACATTTATTACATGGAAAGGAATACTTCGGGAACAAAGATGAAGAGAGCTTTAATGAGAAGCATTAAGCTTCATTGTGAGTACACGTACATAGATGAACTTGCATTAGAGCAGAAGATCAGTAGGAATAATTTTGTGAGTGAAGTATTTATCCAACCTCTAGTGATGTTACACATGTTGTTTATACTGAATCACCACAGACTGGGTGACACGGTCAGGTCACATCAATCTCTACAGGATCTACAGACACAGCTGCTCTATGATGCCGGGGTTTATGTATCTCCTCTTCTCAGAGATATTTCGTGGCAAATACTGGGAATCTGTCAACAAATCTGTGGAGACTATTCGGGATCTCTCCGGTCTTATCAATATTCACTACAACAAATGCCAATTCACAGTCTTCACGAAGCAACATTGTTAAGAATAAACATTCTTCCAAATGATGTTTATTGAATAAGTGAATTTGTTAACATTTTTGATTAAAATTTGTTGAAAGACAGTGTTCAATATCATTTATCCATGTACAAATTTATACTTTACTGTTTTCATTTGTTGGGTTTCTTTGAAATTCATTAGGCTTCTGCATGTTTTATAAATATGCTACCGATATTGTACATGTTCCTTTAAACCCCTGAACGGCCAAGTGGCCTTTTGACGTATTTTTATGCTCGCATTGGGAAAACCTCTAGTGTGATGTAACGACATAGAATACGATAAAAATATTGATTTTTTTTTTAAACTAGAGAAAATTTCCAATTTTCTTTATGAAGAAAATGTTTTGTGTAAGTTCGTTTAAATATCAAAGAATGAAATATGCATTTCGGAGAAATTTTCGGAGGTACATGAAGCCTGGGCAATGTCAGAGCATAGATGAGGGAATGATACGCTACAAAGGGCATATTTTTTCAAAGCCGTATACCGTATCCCACGTCCAACAGTGGGATTTGAACCCGTGACGTAAGGATCAACTCATTACTTCGTGACTTTATAGCAGATGCTCTAATCATAGCACCAAGAAGGCGACAGGGGAAATAGGTTATTGAACATATTATATTAATTTATGCACTGTTTAATTCATTCATTTTTTCCTTATTTCCAAGAACTTTTAATTGTTATGAACAGTGCAATACCATTTAAATTGTGTAGGTCTGGATGAGATATGAACCAAATGGATATATCAATGATTATAAAATCTACTTGGGCAAACATGATGAGATGCAAGGGCAATACCATGGTGAAAGAGTGGTTAAACATTTATCCAAGTCACTTAAATGGAAAGGACACCACCTATTCTTTGATTGGGATGATTTTGAAACAAAATAGTTTTTGATGTTTTATCTCAATGTATATTTACTTCCTTGCTTATGTGAATCAGTTATATACAGTGTTTTGTGAAAACTTGAAATTATGAAATGATATCTGGAATTAACCTCAGCTAGCTATAATGAAATGCATATTTTTGAAACTATTTCGTAGGTACTTTACATCGATTCCATTACTTCAGAATCTTGAAGTTAATGGTTTTATGCGTGTGGTACTATAAACACAAATCGTTAAAGGCTTTCCACTTAAACCTAAGAACCCAACTTTTAGTGGTCATGGTGATGCGGAACAACTGCAACATGACAATTTGGTTGCAACAGCATGGTAAGATGCCAAACCAATACAGTAATTGAATGTTTGTTGACTGGCATGTATTTTACTGAGAAATGTATCCATCCATTTGATAAATCATGCGTATTTTATAGGTTCATATTGTTTCAACCACATCTGATCCACTTGGAGATGGGTCAACACATCGCCGAGTACCTGGAGGGGAGGTCATCCTAATACAACGACCACCAGCTATTGCAGCTTACCAGAATAATTACTATGGGATAGATCGTGCCATGCAGTGCCGTTCGAAGTGTCCAATTGGTCGACAGTCAAGAAAGGACTGGAAGTATTTCACGAATTTCATACTTGAGGTGGCCCAGGTCAACACGTTCCTACTTTGAAAGATGACCCCTAGTGTGGTGAAACCAAGAAAGCATTATTCTCTCGGTGATCTTCATACCGATATATTGCCATGAGTCTTATTGCAGATTTTTCTAACAGGAAGCAGCCAATATATTCTGGAGTGCAGCTTATTACAGCAGCAGGTTCAAGTCAGCATCGAAGCATAAGTTGGATAGACATCGTGGACGGTGTAAATGGTGTGCAAAAGAGGACAAGAGGAAAGATGTTACTCATGATTGTGACAAGTGTATGGTTCATCTTTGTCAGGGTGCTTGTTTTCAAGCATACCATGTGCATAATCAGCTTCAAATTTTGTAATGAATTCCTGTCATTATCAAAGTGTGCATCTTTATTCAGTGTTGCTATAATCTGTTTAATTAATAATTAATTAAAAATTAATAATTTTTAATTTTTTTTTCTCAAAGATGTTAGTGATGCCTTATATATGTACATACGAAGGTTATTCAAAAAATACGTAGACAATGCTTCTCATCGTCATATAATTATTACAAGATTATAGATTAAGACATTTTCGTAAACAAAAACATTTATTGTGTTGAAATGTGAAGTTTCATTCCATTTGATTAAAAAGAACTCATGTTAGCCAAAATTTAAACCAACATGTTTTGTTACCACGGAGCACGGTTAACCAACATTGTAACGTCAAAGACAACGTTGAGAAAGTTTGTTAAAATTATAGTAATTTTCTTAATTTCAAACACGGTTTGTAGCGTCTTCTCCATTCAAAAAACATATCCGTAACACTTAGCACCTAGTTTGCGAACAATTGTACAAATATAGCTTGAAAAAGAATGTCATTGTTTTCGAATTCTTTAATTTACCATGTAACTCTATTAATTCTGCAACAGGGAAGCACACATCACGTTCTTTAACGTTCCTAACTCTATCGACAATATTTTTAACTTTAACCTGTTTCTTTGCAGACAATCCATCGTCAGATTCAAACTCGCTACCACTCAAAAATTGTAATTTCCATTTAATACAAATACACATATTATTTTTCATACAGATCCTGGTTTATACGGATTTTTTTAGCTTGTAAAAGAAGATTCCCGAATGTACAGTACAATTTTATTGACACTTGCTGCTCCGTGACGTCCTCTAACGTCATGGTTTTTGGCTTTTTTTGATAAAGTCCATGTGTATTTAGATACTGATATCTTTTGAATGGAGCGACATATTACATAACCTGATTTCATTTTGATTAATACAGCAATACTTTATTCAAACATGTAAATTTTATTTCGTTTAAGCTCCATTTATTAGAGGTATTGCTATAAATACTATACGCAGTACAGTTAAGGTGCGCAATGGAAATATCGACTAAATTTTGTATTTAAAAATGTATTCGTAATCGGGATGGCGATAATTTTTAGTACATTATTTATATCGGATAATTATTATTATGATTAATAACTACATATCGAGGACGATTATATTTTATATTTAGACAAGTCACGTGATGCGACAGTCACGCGATTTTCGCACATTGACTTGAAGTATTGATGTTACATATAGATATCACTAGTGCAAGGGCATAACCAACTTAAATTTCTAAGTTTAGTATATAAATATTTTCAACACGCATTGTAGTTTCTGAAAAGTGCTGCGATCCTGTCTAAATTCTGCAATTTCATTGTTAAAATTATACTTGTATGACCGAATGCTATATTTTTTGCTGGTCAGCGGCATGAAATATTGATATAGTTAAATTGTTTTTAAGATTTCATCAGGATCGCAGCACTTTTCAAATACCTTAATAGTTCTATAGTTGAAATGTAAAAGCTTACTTTAATCCATAGAGTGTATGCCCTTGCACTAGATCGATTTATTAAGACCCCCCACCTTACACTCCGATGTACTTGCATACAAATATACGGCAGTGTCAATTAAATACGTAATATACAGAAAATATGTAAATAAAATAGTGAAGAAGACAATGAATTCAAGTTATCGGCCCATAGAGTATCTGTAAATCATATTTTATTTGATTAGAAAATACATATTTTGTCGAGAAAATATTACTTGATCTGTCTCTCACTGCATACAAACTACGTCACGTTATAAGAAATGACGTCATATTGACAAATGTAATGCGATCAGTGACTTGTTTATAACGTGTTATGTGGGATTTAACTAAGGACAAAACAACACGCTGTAGTAAGTTTTTATGCAGTTTGATGATTTCTTACTGGTTAAATTAGCAAATAAACTCATTTTGTGGTATTTTAAAGAAATGTTGTATGACGTATATTGTGTATGATGTCATAGTCAAGTTTTCCCGTACAAATTAGGCTCCGCCTCCTTTTTGTAACCTTAACTGTGCTGCGTAAAGTGAAAATTAGTAAATTACTCAATTTTGACGGTGCACCGTGACCCATTTTCGCTGTATTAAATCCTTGGTAATTTTAATAAATATGAAGATACATTCCAATTTTTTTTACTAAAATTATTTGAATCTGTTGTTAAAATATTTGTACCAAATTTGGATATAATATGACGTTAAATAAAAAAGTTAGGACAAAAGTTTTTGAATGACCCTCGTATATATGTCATGTGATCTGCAAATGAAAAAGAATGTATTTTGAAGGTGCAAACTGTCCTTGAATAAAGGAATTGACAGAATTTAATTATTGTGAACTTTCAATACCTGTTACAGGTATATAAAACCTTTGAATTCAGTAGATTTGCAATTATTGTATATTTCCTTCATATAAATTTTTTCCCCCTTTTTTGTTTTATTTACTCTCAGTATTATACCATAATATGATTTTGTTTTCAAATTTAAGTTTTAGTTGAAAATATCCATTCCTGCAAATTTGTTTCATGAAATACAGCATTATATGCACAAATGTATATTTCCAACTGTTTCTTCGTAACTGTTTTCAAAAGAATGTGTTAAGGCCCATGCCATTTTTTCGGAAATAATTTCTTTAAAGTTTAAACCATAGTATAATAATACTGAGGGTTAAGGAACTATTTTTTTTTTTAAAAAGTGCCTATGGTTTAGGCCCTTGCTTTGGCACAACTTTGAACAAGCGTGTGCAAATTGTTCTTCAAAAATCTTTTGCAGATAAAGTTATCAAACTTAATTAAAAAAATTTAGGATTGATAATAATATAAGTTAGAAAGGATTTTGTATTAGTCTACCTTAGTAAATTCTCTCCGAGTAACTTATATTAAATACATTTGTTTTGACCTTATGAGTTTACTCCCACATACCTTTATGCTTAACCATATGGTATATTTTTGTCAAAACTAAGGTACTTCGGGGTTTTATGACATGTACACTAGCTATTTAATTAAATGTTGCCCATGTCTTGTTAGACCATGCTTTGTGTCAAGTTTGATGGCTGGCAAACGACGAAATTTTGGAAAATTGGCTATTATTCAATATGGACAGAACTACATGTAACTTGACCTTTGACCCTTAAAATACGAGGGCTGTTCGGAAATTATTGAGACAATTACATTTACTCCATAAAGGACGGAGATAATTTCATGAAAATTCATCTACATTTTGTAAAGAACGAATTAAAAAATTATGCAAAAATTCTAATTCCTATGATAATAAGAAAAGTTTCGGTGAAATGATAAACATGCATATGTCTATCGACCCGGAGCAGCATCGCTACGTCATTTAACGTCACGTCAGCCGGAGATGGTTTCGCATGTAAAACGACCGGGAAGCGTTTAATATTTTTCCTTCTTTGTTATTACATATAACTTTACAAAAATCAAACAGTCTCTTTTCTCAACCTATTCTTTAAAAATGTATGGCGTTGCTACCCCAGTGTAAAATTTTCATTTGTGGGAAAAGATGACTTAGAATCATGCAGTGCCGATTTATGCAACGCGGGTCAACGATATAAATACCGTAACGATATTAATATTGTATGTTATCACTGATGGTTGTCCGGTGCTTTTGATTTCACTCTAGTTGAATTAATTGTAAAAAAAAATGTATATCAATGAAAAAAGTACCCAACACATTATTTTTGCTCGTTATTATTGTTTTAGCAGGTCGTCCTGTCTGGAAAAGAGTTCTACATTGTGATACACACAATTTTAGGCATTCTAACTGCTCCGCCCTTGACGTCAAAATCCATTTTTTCGTTCTTTACAAAATTCTCTACCGCGCTTAATTTTTTAATTATCTCCGTATTTGTGATCAAAATTCTAACAAAGTTGCACAACATGAATTTAAAATAAAGCTGAAAAATTATACACATAAACTTAATTATTTTCGCTCTTATTATGGGTCCACGAATAGTTAGAACGTTGGTGTTACATATTTTCAATATCTGATTTCGTGACTGCTCCGGGTACCCCTATTATTGACGCATTTATGTAGCATTGTACAGAAAATATCTTATATTTGACAAATATTTTTTGCTTTTATTAATTTTAAGTGTATGTCAAACGTACTTACAAAATTTCACCGAAAGACGTTCATTAGAAAGCAAAATACACACAATGTCTCAATAATTTTCGAACAACCCTCGTAGCGTTTTGAGAATTTGGGATTTCAACTTAAATTTAGAGTTTGAGGATAATCAAAAGACTGTCAAGACTTTGAGTGGCCAATTTATAGATCTATTTTATAAAGTAGAAAGATTTGGACTTCATATTTCTGTTTTCATTTTTTGAATGGCACATTCACTGGAAAAAGATAAATATTGAAATGCTAAATGCAAAGATTTGAAATAATAAAAAATACTTGAACTAATTTTTTTTGGTGCAAACATAGATAAATGCATAAAAATTTGAATATGTGTCTTTCACAAAGTATTTGATATTAACAAATATGTTTTTCTTGTTGCAGAAACACAAAATACACCCAAATTACACATGTTTTGTGTTTGTGACCATATTGTGTTGCCATGGTAACCCAAAAAAATGTAAAACAGAGCACTATAAGAAACTTTTATATCTGACCTTTCATAATATATACGGGTTACCTTATGTAAAGTCTTTCAAAAAATGTCTTAATTTTCATATTAAAATTCGTTGATATTTTTGTATAAACCTCAAGAAAGACGGCCGTTAAAGGGTTAAATAATGAAGAAGTTTTTTTTTTTTTTTTTTTTATAAATTGGTCTTTAATAAATATAACCATATTGTTAAAACACACATATATTATATCTTATTATAGTTTTTTTTAAACAAAAGTGCTTTTCTTCACAACTTCAGAAATAAAACGAGTTTGAATTCTTTTCCTAATGTCCTGCATTAAAATCTACAGTAAAACACGGATATAACGAAGCGTTGGGGACCTCTAGATTTACTACGTTATAAGCATACTTTGTTATATTGCTTATAGCGAATTTTAATAAACTAACAACAAAATTCGTTATAAGCAAACATTTTTTACAGTCATTAAATATTTATTTATTTTGCACAAGATTTCTCAATTTTTGATTGTTTCAATCCAGTTATTTGAAGTTTTTTTTTCAAATGGAGGTTAATCTCCGCGAACGCTTTAAACACTGAGTCAGGAACGTTTTCCGACCTATGCTCAACATAATTCTGCACTTTCTGCATGTAAATATGTGCTTCTTGAATATTGATTTCATCGGTCAGTAAATCTTCTTGATCGGATGTTTCATTTTCATCGTCACTCGACAGTTCTTTGTTGATAACGGCATCAATAATCTGGTCATCATTCATGCTTTCTACAGACAAGATATCTTTGTCAACATTCACGTAGTCATCACTACTTCCGTCGAATGCGCATACTCGCATTAATTCTGCAAGAGGAACGTCGTCATCACTTTCCGAGTCAACATGATGAGCATTTGCGCATAGTAAAGGTAGATCATCCTTTGGATCGAAATCGAAATCGGAATCATCAAAACCTGATTTTTTTATTTTATTGAAAAACTCTTTATTTTTTCCTAATTTTAAGTTCAGACTAGAGTACTTCTCTGAATAATCAGAGCTGCTTTGACGAAGCGGTTCTACTGATGATTTATATCAAGTTACGTCTTTTATTGATGCAGTTGTTGCCTTTAGTATCAAAAAGTCTAGATTTTACTTAATTGTGAGGTTTCATTGGACAAAATGTAGAAAATAGGGATCTGATTCTGAATTTTTTTTGAAAAAATTAAGAAGTTCTGCTTTTTAAGATCAACAACAGATTTAATCAACGTCTATGCTCCTGTGCTATATGCTGTCATACTGTACGACTAAGGTTGCCAGAAGTTATAAGGAGAAAAGAAAAGAGCATTTATTAAACCCAGCAATGTACATTTGTAAGGTTATAAAATAAAAATTAAGAATCCAAAAGTAAATAAGGATAGATCAAACTCACCTTATAATTAGTTGTCAATATATGTTGATTAAAGGGAATAAGCACTAAATTTGATGTTGAAAAATTTCTTCCTTTGAAAGGGAACTGTAATTATGGAAGGGTAGATTTCAAGAGGTTGAATAAATTCAAATTCTTCTTCCAAAATACAATAAAAACAGTGAGACTTACACAAGTCCGGATTCCATGTCGACCTTTCACAATCGCCGTGTGCTCTTTGTCATGTTCGCAAAAAACGTAGCCATATATATTATTTAAATAATTATAATAGCATTAAAGTAAGTATGAAAAAGCATTCTCAGGTTAAACATAATTGTATATTGTTTTTGCTGACATGGTCCTTGTATCGACCAGATAACTTGCGAATAAAAGATTTTCAACGGGTTTTATATTCTTGTTAAATCAATTTGTTTAGCAATAACTTGCTTTTTTCTTGCTTCCGATTCACATAAGCATGCTCTTGTTTCTAGACTTAAGTGTGAAACATAAACCCCATCTTATGGTTATAATTGAATAATGCTACATAGTAAAGAAAAGTTGAAAATAGAACAGTGAATGTCTTCACGTTTAGGCCATATTTAAATAGTTTATTTGGTTTCTCTATCCCGACCGTATGCATAAATGGAACATATGAAGAAAACGAACAGTTTTTCAGATCAGAAGTCCATAAAACAATACAAAATAGGTGCAGAACAATCACAGACCTTCAAATCATCAGAGGTGGGATTAGGTGCCATAGAGGAGTGAGCATCCTCTGCCGACCTTTCACACCCACCGTATGTTCTTTGTCATGGTCGGGAAATAATGGGAAAACCCGTAGTCAATTTAGTGTATAAATAATGGACTAATAATTAGTATAAAAACGTCAGGCAGCATTTGACTCAATGATTAATTGTATGTGCTTACAAGGTCATTGTATCGACCATAGAACTTACAAAATAATGACTTTAAACGAGACTGCTGAACTTCTTGTTTCATCAACTTGTTTATTATTAATTTACCTACTTGTAGAAATTGTTCATATGTAGAGCATGCTCTTGCTTATCTTTATCAGCTGAGATATATGTAAACTTTGTATGCAGGTGATGAAGGTACATGTAAATTGCTGCATAAGTAAGGGCAGTTGACGATAGAAAAGTTTAAGTCCTTACATTTATCATACAGCTTGGTTGCTAGATTACCATCAACGTCTTTTTCAAGTAAAATATCTATATATGAAACAGATGTGTCAGAGTCGATTGTGGTATCTTTTATCTTTTGCTCACCAGATTAGATTGTATCGACAAAAGAATGGAAATTCCCAATGTTAATTGAAAGTACATCGTGGATATATCTAAATGTTGAGTTGAAGGCCACAGCAAA
>NW_026921314.1:0-18855 GCF_032062105.1 Saccostrea cuccullata
ATTAATGTATGATATAGGGTTCCTACAAAACAACGCTTGTCTAGGAATTTTGGAACAACCCTGTAATTCATATGGACAGCTATTCCCCCCCACCCCTTAAATTAGTTTTTAAATTAATAATATTATATAATATCAGATTAGTCTATTATGCAATAGCAAATTATTTTAATTACTTTTCATCAAATTCATTTTAAAACTTAGGCTAGCCAACAAGAGCTATTTTTAATCCAACAGGCTTACCCTCTGCCCAATACCCAAGGGATGTAGATAACACTGATGTTCTATCAGTTAGATCCTCACACTCAAAACTCATTAATTTCTCTCTAATTTGACATGCAATTTTCTGTTATCAAAATTCTTCTTGACCAGTGCTTGATAATTGCACTCAAGGGAGAGGTAGGATTTCTCTAACATACATTATATTTGTTATAGATTGCTGTCAAGTATATGCTTAAAAAAATAAGTATTTTCTTGATTTAACACTTTTTTAATAAAAAGGGGCAATACTCTTATATAATTTGGGATGTTAAATAATAGTAAAAAGACACATTTTTTTAATTTCATTTAAATTAAAGGTCACAGTGACCTTGAAATAGGTCGCGACACCCTTCTACCTAAGAGGCATAAGCTGGCCAAGTTTGATGATTGTTAGTCTTATATTTTCTAGTTGGGGGCCAAAAGGGATTTTTCCATATTTGGCTATAACTTCTTAATTAAAGGTCAGAGCGACCTTTTTTTGTGCGCGACACACCTTTCCCCAAGATCATCAGATGACAATGTTTGATAATCCTAGGCCTAATATATTAAATTTATAGCCGTAAACGAAAAAGCTAACAGATAGACGGACAGACGGACAACAAGCCTATAACATAATACGTCCCGTCTTAAGACGGGCGTATAACTTACTTAGATAACTTCATTATGATTTTACCTAACATACAAGTACACTGTATGCTGGGTTTCCTCTTAAACAATATTTTACAGTCTTTCGAGACCAGGGCTTTATCCCCTCAGCTGGAGATATAATGGGAAATTATTGTCCCCCCCTTTGCCGACAACTTTTTATTTTTTTTGAAACAGAAATTATTCTAAAAACTTCTACATGAAAAGAAGAAAGGCTTGTTGAGGCCTTCCTTAACATAAATCATCGATGTTTTATCAATCAACATTTTTCCATTTATATGTGACTCGATATATCGCACATGGTTTGAATAAGATGAAGTTTTAAACCAAACAAGCCACTGATATATAAGATTATTTTCTACAGACCCCATTTTAAGTTTTTTTAGCCCTTCTACAGTCGTTTTTGGAGTATTTTTTTGGCTTTGTTTTGGGCATTTTGTTTTACATGTTAAATAGCATTTGATATATCATTTCTTTCAAACTTAATCTAACTACAGAGAAAATGTGCATTGATATTACCGCGGATAAGACCAGTACCTGAGATCCTCTTTTGGGAAACTGATCAAATTAACCCCTTTTTTTTCCCGGGGGTTTATGTTTGTTTTTTTAATAGTTTTAATATAATTTTTAGATAAAGAGGCCTAGACGGTGGTGGTCTTTCTCAATTTATTCCTTTTAAGAAGAGCTTATATAAAGATATACAAAAATGATCAAACTTTAAAACTAAAATGTATGAATTTGTTTTTGCCAAATGATATAACAGCTAAAGATATATCTAAAAAAAGATATGTTATGGTTAATTTTAACCCCCCCCCCCTTTCACCCCTTCCTTAATTACTGAATTATCAGATTACTAAACTAATCGCTTCCTTAATTACTGAATTTACGAGATTAATAACTAACCGTTTTATCTTTAAATTTTGCATTCAGAATGACAAAACATATTGCATGTTTTGGGGGTATTTTTATGAGATCAGCTTCGTTTTCCTCAATAGTGATATTTACAGAGTAGAGTAACAATTTCTCGTGTTACCAGTGAAAACATGTAAAAATTTAACATTAAAACACTGAAAAGATATCATGGCAAATATCAGAACAGGATAGAATATATAATTAAATTACTTTGATAAAATTCACAATTTATATTTTTAGCAGATCAGGGGACGTAATTTTGTGTGTGTCATTTGTACGGATAACATTTTAAAAAGCTACAAGAAATATATCCTTGCAAATAAAAAGTAAGATTAATTAGGGGTTGGTTAACTCTGTGAAAAAATTCTTTAAAAAAATGTAACTTTAATTTAATTGAAGTTTGTCTGAGTTTATTTGTTTCTAAGCAATGTGCTTCTTTGACTGAATATATATCCCTAAACAAGCAAATTAATGGGGGGTTAATTTATTTTAAAGGTTATGTTTTCAAAAATTTAAGACGAGGCTGTTGAAGAAGATTTCATCTACGCAAAATCATTGGAAAGAACCCTTTAGAGTACTCCAAAATACATCATCACTAAACTCCTGATCATGATCACCATTTGGAAACTCTATATATGTCTTCTGGTTAATCAGATCTATTAAAGTAAGAGGAATATCGTTCAAAGGCAAAGTTTCATAAAGGATGAGGAAAATCACATTTTCATCATTCCTGCTGTAAATTTCTTCCATTTTGGCAATATGTAACTCGTACATACACCAGCTGGACTTGATGAAATTAGGGGAAAGGAGAATAATCGTTTTTCTACTTTTATTAACGGCGGTTATAATGTTCTCAGCGATGTCGAATCCTGGTACAAAATCGCGCTGATGAATACATAATTTTATGTCTTCCTCCTCTTCCAATTCTTTTATCATTCTCAGGACAAAAGATCTGTCCTCATCAGCATAGGAAACAAATGCGTCATACTGGTTAAGGGGAAGATTTTCATTTCGCAAAGATTTATACTGATGGTAGCGGCTTTTTGTCATATAATAAAAATAGCGAAGTTTCCATCTATATCTGTAGGCCAGTCCCGTACAAAGTATGAATAGGAAGCAAACCAGTGTCCCCGTAATTACAAAAATAATTGCGGTATAGAACGGCATTCCCTTTGTAAATTTAAAATATATGATTTAATTTTATCAAATTTTAAAACTTTTTCTCTGTTTGTATCTCAGTGCAATTGTAATTTCAAAATGCAAGAAATTTATTTTCTTGGTTTTATTTTTTTCTTCCATCCATTTCATGAAGTCGATTGTTCTACATGTACATATGAAAGAATTTTTCAGAAAGTTCATATTTAAAGTTTTTGTCGATCCTAGGCTGTCAAAGGCTTTCATATCTTCCATCAGAAAGCGATGTTATTTCATTGTTTGACAAAATCTATGGAATAAACAATTTTTATGTGACTGGTGTTAATCTCCCATGCTTTAAGAAAATTTTTTCTTAGATCTAAGTACTTCAAATTCACTAGATTTTGAAACACAGTCTTTGGTATGTGAAATTCGGTTTTCTTTCAAATCTAATATTTCCAGTTTCCTCAGATTTCTAAATATCAAACCTTTCATGTCTGATGCTAAGCTAAATCCAAGGATATTATTTTCCCAAAATATAATTCTTTTCAAACTCCCTGCATATTGGAAAAAAAAATTTCTGAGACATAAGAACAGAAATTATTTGAAAGATTGAGAACTTTTATAGAATTTAATTCATGAACTGGACCATCCCATGAATAAAAAGCATTGTCTTGGAGATAAAAATGGGTTATATTGTTCTTCGAGAAATGTAATTCAGATTTTGGGAAACGTAGATTACTACTATTGCCGTAAATCACTTGTATTGCTTTTGGTACAGGAAAAAAGAAGCCTTTATTTCAATCCACGATATGTAAAATAAAAGGGTCCTCGTAATATTTACTTTGGTCTTCAATTTTACGTGACATGACATGACTTGATGATGAATTTAAAATTTGGCTACTTCTTCTACCTTTGAATTTGGTAATCATGCTATGATCTTTTGAATTTACATGAAGACTACCTAGGGTTATATCGATATCCAAATTTGGGTTGTTTGTGGAGGCACAATATGGCACCGGGTCATTCGAACTCTCGTTACAGGTATCCATTTCATGAACAGGATGACTTGAATGCTCAGCACTAATGTTGATTCTCTGCATATTTTCCAAGTACAAAAACATCCTTAAACGTATTTTCCAAAGGTAAATTTGTTGTCGGATACAGAACAAACTTGATGGTCTTTGGTAAATAGCGGATTGCGGTGTGCTCAATCATTTCTATCCTGTTACTGTCTAAATGCAATTCCTTCAATTCTGTGTATTGAAGAAACTTAAAGTCTTCTACAAGAATTTTGGTCCCCATTCCGAATGCACAGTGAATTTTGTTAAGACGAAGTGTTCTGATTGACGTATTTTGCAGATCAAAAGAAAGACTTCTAAGAACTTTAAATGTCAAATTTGAGTTAAATGATAAATCGATGATTTGAATGTTCATTAAATCTTTGAATATTCCTTCTGTATGACTTTGGTTCTGTATTCGTAATTTATTATATGGTAATAAAAGTGTAGTTAGGTTTCTCAGTCCCTGAAAAGAATTCCCTGAGACAGTATATATAAAATTATATGAAAGATCTAAATGGACCAGTCCATCTGGAATGCGTTCTCTTAAAGGCAAACAAGTTAGTTTATTGTGACTGAGGTTGATGATTTTGACGTCTCGTGAAAACACTGGTGATTTGGTTAGATTTAGGCGAGAGCAGTCTGCGTACAGTCGATAGTTGTCCATTAAACACTTGCAAGAAGGTTCTGAGGAACACTGCAATTCATGATCAGTCATTCCCGTGGCCAGAAAGAATGTCACCACTAGTGTTCGGAGGTAGAGCCTCGTCATCATAGTAACCTTTGATGGAAATAAAAGGCATTAAGACCATTGTCATAATTTTGTATATATTATTTAGTGAAAATGTATAACACTGTAAAATAAATGACGTATGTGTGCATGAGAGCAATTTCTTTCATCATACATATAGGATGATAAGTTTAAAGAGCAACTAGACAGGTCTTAAAGGTACTTGGACACAGATTTGAAGTTAATATTTTCTCTATAATATTACAACTTATATATTTTAATAGCATTTCACACAAAAATTAATTAAAAATCTTATTTCATTTAAAAGTTATTAAAACTTTAAATTTTTTGGCGGGTTTGATTGACACATCCTTGCACTTTCACAAATTTTAATTTATTCTTAATCCTTAGGAAAAGTGGCAATCCTGATGTGTATTAATGAAAGAATGTTAATACTATAATCCAGAAAATTCAGAATAGACAAGAACTAAAGCAAAACAAACACACGATATTGTAACGGGGAGGGCAGCAATCCTCTACTACTCTATTGGACCACACTCCCTCTCTCTATATATAGGAGTTGTCTTATCTTTCGTGGCAAGGCTTGCGTTACACAGCTCAACCTGAGCTCAGGAGGGCTAGTATGGCACAGTGGTTCAAAACTCATTACTCTTTAATCTTATATATCACAACACTAAATCATTTACCTTTAATCAATGAACTCAGATAACTCACCACTGTCCAAAACCTATAAACCTCCTATTATTAACCCGCGCTCTCTAAGTTACACTAAATTTATTAATACACGAAATCTCTCAGCTTTTCTTCTCTATGTGTCAAGCTCGTTACAACCTAGACCTAAGGAAGTCACTAAAATTCTTAAATTCTCATTACTCAGTTCTCACTCTTTTAAATCCCACAATATTTCCATCTTGTTGGAAAATCACACTTTGATAAAACCTTGTAAATCTCTGTACTTGAAATGAGACAAAATACAGTTTTACAATTTATTAAAATAATTATCTCTCAATTAAACAATCAACAAATTCTAAACTCTGTCTCAGTCTGTCTATGTCACCTATTTGTCCTAACCTATCTGTCTAAAACTAACTTCAATGCAACTCACAAAACTCCTAACTCTCAAAACTTCCTCCCAGACCTCCTGGATGAAAGTAAAAACCAATAACTAAAACTAACAAATTTCAAACACCAGTAATTCCTGCAAATTTCGTAAGTCTGAATTCCAGTTAAAACAGTAGCAAAATTTAGAAATACACTAGCTTCCTTAGCTAAATGTATAAATTACCTAAACAATTTCAAGTAATTCTAAAATTTATCAACAACTTACCAAAAATTCAAACAACCAGCAAAATTTAACCAAGTCCAATTCTCAGTTAAAATTCGCTAAATCCTGACCAAAACTTCCTATAAAATTCCACAAATATTCTAAAAGTTCCTAAAAATCCTTAAACTAACCCTGGCTCTTCTTAAAATAAAACTAAAAAGTCATTATTAAATCTAAATTCAAAACGCCCAACCCATACTAACTCCTTACCCCTAAAACACTTCTTCTCTAAATGAATCAACCTAGCAGAAGAGCAAAAATTCCTTGAATCTCTCTCTTTTATACAACAACATGACGTAATTGTTGGAAACTGTTGGACTTGTTGGAAAACGTTGGAGAAACTCTCGTGACATTTCCCGTAAGCAGCAAAGTCTGTAGAAAATTCTAATAACTACGTACAAGACAACTTTTCTGAATGAAAGTAATCTCTAAATACATTCTTCAATTAGAATAAGTAAATTAATCTCTATTTAAATCAACAAATAACACAATTAACTCCAAAAATCCTAAAACTATCGTAACTTTTACGATCGGGCTCGACCTACCCAATTTACGACCGCCAAGTTTGTAAACAGATCTACCAGTCTATAAACTGCCGATAATTAACTGAAAACAAGTTAAACTTCAAGAAAACATGATTTCATCTATAAATCTATGGTTCATCTACTACAGAAGACCAATTAAAGTCCCTGAAACATGAAGTAAGCTAAAATAATACCACAACTTCACTCCTGCTATGATCAGCTGATTTCTACGTAACTCAAAACATGTGCACAAACTATTTCAACTCATGTAAATCACTTAAACTTGTCAATAATCACCTATCAACTACATGCAAAGCATAAATCAGCACATATTCTTGCAATATCAAATAATTATAACACATATACAAATTTATCTTAACTCTCCTACAATGTCAACAATAATCAGGTTCAATAACTCTGTATAAAACTAATCCGTCAAATCTCTGGACCGTTACAATATATTGTCAGTCCATGCAGATGTGGTGAACAGACTTTGGCGATTTAACGCACCCGATGAATCGTAAACACCAAACAATAACATGTTTACAAAAACCTGTGTACATAACACGAGTGTGATCGATTCGCAAAACTCTGTACACAACGGAATGACGATACTTGTGAAGTAGTTCTGCTTTCTAACATTTCTACTCTGAATAAAATCATTCTTCTTGATTTAAGTTTTAATATTTCACATTAATACACATCAGGATTGCCACTTTTCCTAAGGATTAAAAATAAAGTTAAAATTTGTGAAAGTGCAAGAATGTGTCAATCAAACCCGCCAAAAAATTTAAGTTTTTATAACTTTTAAATGAAATAAGATTTTGAATTAATTTTTGTGTGAAATGCTATTAAAATATATAATTCGTGATATTATACAGAAAAAATGAGAAAATATTAACTTCAAATCTGTGTCCAAGTACCTTTAATGGTAGAATAAACAATAATATTATTCCTATATATAAATTAGATAAGCAAGCTACAAAAAATGAAATGTATACTATGGCTCTACCATACAAGTGTAGAACAATTTTCTATTAATATTTATTTGTATTAATTATACATGTGCATAAAGGTGTACATGTAAACATATTAACACGCATTCTCTGTAAGCACCAAAAAATCTTGGAAACGACATGTCTCGGATTTTGATGAAATTTTCACCATAGGTGTGTCTTGGTACAAAACTAGTAAATATGGTGTCGGAAGTTCCACACGTGCACTTGGTTTCCATAGAGACGGATCCATTGAATTCGGCCATTTTTGGCCCATTTTGACTAAATGAAAACATGAAAATTGAAAATGTAAATGAATATTTATCGGTATCTAATACACTCTAACAAAAATCATTGGATCATATGATAACATTACATTTTAAGGTACACAGAGCATATAATTGTTTATTCTAGAAATATTCTTCCTGTAAGAAAAAGGTCATGCAAAATTACATGGTTTCTAAAATTTTGAAAAATGGGGAAATTGGAATTTTTTGAGGTCTTTGAGGCTAAATAAGAAAAATTGTCCGCGGAAATTTCCCAAATCTTATATGTGTTATTATACTTGGGAATAAGTAGTGTCATTTCATGAAAAGACATAACTGGGCTTTTGCTCCTATTTTTAGTATCATGCATCTATAAATAGATATAATTTAGAAAAATGTGAAAAATCAAATTTTGGCAAAGTTTAAATTGTCATTACTGCATAATTAGAACGTATGTTGTAAAATTTGAAATTTTAATGACAAGAGCTGGACACTACTAGCTGGTATGGACAATGGTTGAGGGGAATTCCGATTTCTATTTTTAGTAACAGGTGGCTAAATATAGATATGTCTCTGAATATTAGGAAAAATGACATTTTTGTTCTAATTGGAAGCTTCATATAAAAAGTCCTAACAAATATAAAGCTTTCTACAATATGCTTTCAGAATGTACATGTGTTTGTTCAAAAAATGCTACAATATTGAGGATTGACTCTTGTCTCATTTAATGGCAACAATGGTCTAAAAATAGATTACTCGAATAATTAAGAAAATATAGATTATCGCACCTTTTCAGGCAATTTTTAGATGTAGTTGCTGCATAATTAGGAAATATTTTGTAAAATTTTAAATGTAAATGACAGGATCTGG
This sequence comes from Saccostrea cuccullata, assembly GCF_032062105.1. Classification (NCBI taxonomy): domain Eukaryota; kingdom Metazoa; phylum Mollusca; class Bivalvia; order Ostreida; family Ostreidae; genus Saccostrea; species Saccostrea cuccullata. The sequence continues at coordinate 8,741 of NW_026921314.1, forward strand.
ATACCACTAGCAGGTATGGATAATTGATGAGGGGAATTCCCATTTCTATTTTTAGTATCAGGTGGCTTAATATAGATATGTCTCTGAATATTAGGAAAAATTTCATTTTTGTTCTAATTGGAAGCTTCATATAAAAAGTCCTAACAAATATAAAGCTTTCTACAATATGCTTTCAGAATGTACATGTGTTTGTTCAAAAATTGCTACAATATTGAGGATGGACTCTTGTCTCATTTAATGGCAACAATGGTCTAAAAATAGATTACTCGAATAATTAAGAAAATGTAGATTATTGCACCTTTTCAGGCAATTTTTGGATGTAGTTGCTGCATAATTAGGAAATATTTTGTAAAATTTTAGCTATAGATGTTAATGACAAGATCCGGACACCACTAGCTGGCCAGGTATGAATAATGGTTGAGGGGAATTCCCATTTCTATTTTTAGTATCAGGTGGCTAAATATAGAGATGTCTCTGAATATTAGGAAAAATGACATTTTTGTTCCAATTAGAAGCTTCATATAAAAAGTCCTTACAAATATAAAGCTTTCGACAATATGCTTTTAGAATGCACATGCTTGTACAATAATGCTAAGGATGGACTCTTGCTTCATTTTATAGCAACAATGGTCTAAACAAAAATTACTCGAATAATTGAGAAAATGTAGATTATTGCGCCTTTTTAGGCACTTAATAGATGCCATTTCTGCTTAATTAGGAAGTATATTGTAAAATTTGAGATGGTAATGACAAAAGCTGGACACCATTAGTCGGTGTGGACAATGGTTGAGGGGGTTTCCCAATTCTATTTTTAGTATCAAGTGGCGAAATATAGATTTGTCTCTAAATATTAGGGAAAACTGACAGTTTTTTGCTAATTTGAATCTTCCTAGAAAATGTCTTAAATATAAAGCTTTCTACAATATGCCTTCGAAATGAACACTTGTTTGTACAGGAATTGCTACAATATTTAGGACTGACCCTTTTTTTTATTTCAACAATGGTCTAAAAAGATTCCTAGAATAATCGAAAAAATATGGGTTATTGTACCTTTTCAGGCAATGTTGGAAAGAAAAATCAATGTTATATCGTTAGTCTGGAAATTTTTGCTGTAGATAAATTTTTAGCAAATTTGCGAGTTCATTGCATTTGCAAAAATATTTTTCTTAAAAATAAATAGCAAATAAGAAAATGTTAACAAAGCAGTGGTTATTCGCAAAATTTTGATACGTAAAAATTAATAAGCACCATTTTGACCTGAATTCGCAAAATAAAAACGACGTAAAAATTTCCTGATTTACAGTAGACGTTGTGTGACTGACAAATAATTCCAGTCTATTTAGTCAAATGCACACTATCTGAACGTGGGGCTCTCTTTTCTATTTATAGCACATCCACTTATATATAGCAACTTCTCAGCAGAAGAAGAAAAATGACAAAGGATTAAAGGAGCTTCATTGATAACATATTTACGAAATATTATACAATTATAGCCTTTTGATGAGGTCAATCCCTCAATATATAGACCTTAGAGAAACATATCCACCAGTACTAAGTGCCAGGTCGATATGCTTTCTCTAAGGTCTATATATTGAGGGATTGTACCGAACCAAAATGCTACAATTGTTTTATTATTTTTTATCAGTTAATAAGAAATGTCTTAAAATCCTTCTTTCTAATACTCAGTACCTTCTCATACAAGGCATTGTTATGTCATTGCATTATGACGTCACAGTAATGAAAACCAGCTACAGTATCTGTTTTTAGAAACATCCAGTCTATAAAGACTATTGTGACGTCAGCACTATTGTTGCTTCACAGAAGAATGTTTCCAATTTTAGAAACAACAGGTTTATAAATTTTTAAAATAGGAACATCGAGTCTGTAACACTTTTTATACTTGATCATGTGATCCAGTTTGAGCCAATCAGATAGTTGGAACAATACAGAAAAATAATAAACTGCTGTATTGAACATGTTGAATATGTCATGCGTATAATAAAGTTTTCAAAGTAACAAGCAAATTCAAAGAATTGTGGTCCCCAACTTTCGGTGTCTTTGTGGGTGAGATGTTATTTTTTTATGACATATTGTCTCTAATATGAACACCCTATCATATGTCATTTATCTAGAAATTATCATTGAAGTTGATTGTTTTGAAGGATGAAAACCCTAATCCTGACCGTTAAAAACTTATGGCGAATGTAAAAGGTTTTTTAAAAGCAGGTCAACTCCAAGGTCAAGATCAAAGGGTCGAAGTTGCTAATATCCAATGAAAGGTCTTCTCACAAGGATTACATACATGAAGTATGAAAGTCCTAGCCCTTATCGTTCAAAAGTTATGGTCATGGTTAAAGTTTTTTCATAAGTATGTAAATCTTTAAGGTCAAGGTCAAAAGCCTTTAAGGTCAAAGTTGTTGATATCCAATTAAAGGTCCTGCCACAAAGAATAAGCATGTGAAATATGAGAGTCCTAGTATCTATCGTTCAAAAGTTGTGACTAAAGTTTAAGTTTCTTAAAAGTAGTTAAAACTCCAATGTCAAGGTCAAAGGGTGAAAGTTGTTGGTATTCAATGAAAGGTCTTCTCACAAGGATTACATATTTGAAGTACGAAAGCCCTAGCTCTCACCGTTCAAAAGTTATGGTCAAGGTTAAACTTTATTCATAAGTACGTAAATCTCAAAGGTCAAGGTCAAAAGGTAAAGGTTGTTGGTATCCAATGAAAGGTCTTGCAACAAAGAATACATATGTGAAATATAAAGTCCTAGTACTACTGTTTAAAAGTTGTGACTAAGGTTAAAGTTTAAAAAGTAGTTCAAACTCCAAGGTCAAGGTCAAAGAGTAAAAGTTGTTCATATCCAATGAAAGGTCTTTTCACAAGAATTACATATGTGAAGTACAAAAGCCTTAGTCCTCACCGTTCAAAAGTTATGGTCAAGGTTAAAGTTTTTTCATAAGTACGTGAAACTCCATGGTCAAGGTCAAAAGGTCAAAGTTGTTGGAATCCAATGAAAGGTCTTTCCACAAAAAATACATATGTGAAATATGAAAGTCCTAGTATCTACCATTCAAAAGTTATGGCCAAAGTAAAAGTTTGGAATTTTTGTGTAAAAGTGTAATAAAATCCAAGGTCAAGGTCAAAAGGTCAAATTTGGTGGTACCCAAAGAAAGATCTTGTCACAAGGAATATACATGTATAATATAAAAGTCATAGCTTCACTAAATCAAAAGTTATGGGCAAGGTTAAAGTTTTTGTGACGGACAGACTGACAGACTGACGGACAGACGAATGAGATTTAATGTCCTCTCGCTTTCGCTAAAGCGGGGGACAAAATAATCATGTGACTGATAAGTATACACTATATGTAATATCGGTAGTTACCGTTAACTAACAAGCATAAAAACAATGATGATATTCAGTTCCTATTATATTTGAAATATGCGAAATCAATGAGGACTAAGTCTTCCAGTTTTATTTATAAAAACAAAGAACAAGGTACAGTTTCAATACAAAATATTTAAAGCTCTATATTTTTCTAATATATGAAAGTCATATAGGAAATCAAAATTCACTCTTTCTGAATTATAAGAATTCCCTGCAGTAAAAATACACAAATCGTTTTTCTTGTATGACCTCCTACATGCTAATTGTGACGTCATTAACTTGTGTATTTTCCCGTATTTTCTTAAAAAGTTGCAGAAAACATTAATTTTCAGTGGAATATTTTCTTTCAGAAGACATACTCTGCCACTCTCGCCCAGAGAGATTTTTAGATAACCGATATGTAATTTTTCATAGCAGTTTACATAATCCAAAAATTAAAGAGGGCGACGGTGGCTAAGGGAAAATCAGCACAGAAATGAGTCATTATGAGGCTTTTCTGCATTAAACTTAAAAGTGTACCAAATTAATGACGTCATATATCCTGAACGACCCCCCTTCGTGTCATATTCTTTAATGATCTATCATATTCATCTATTCAATGATTGTTAAAGCCAATTTCAAATCTTTTTAAGAACATTAAATATTTAGGGGACAATAAAGCTCAAACCGTACCTTCTATAAAAGAGACCAGAGGTCATCAACAGTCATGAGAGTAACCCTGTAACAGATCGGTGAAATGGCATTTTAACAAGGTCTTGTTATTAGAGATTAGATTCCCTAGTTTCTCCTCTTGTTTAAAGAGAAAATCTCTATGTTTGGTACATGTATTAACAAAAATCCTGAGATACTCTGTGACAAAATTGACAAAAAATGACAATAGGTTCTTGAAATATGGTGACTATAAAAAAAACAATGCAGACCACAGAAACTGCCATATAGAATACGCTCTTTGAGTCTTCGTCTAAAAAAATTAAAAGTCTTTGGACAAAATAAACTTGTAGATGAAAATACAGGTACATTGTAAAAGACTAGAATTAGGACGATCAGGAATTATTTTACAGAACAATTGAAAAGATTTTAAAAGTTTTCCTATAAATGGCCTAAATATCTATATTTCGCCACGTGATACTAAAAATAGTAATAGGACCCCCCTCAACTTTCGTCCACACTAGCTAGTTGTGGCCAGCTACTGTCATTAACATCTCAAATTTTACAATATACTTCCTAATTATGCAGCTATGACATCTAAAAAGTGCCAGAAAAAAGTGCAATAATGTACATTTTCTCATTATTCCAGGAGTCTATTTTTAGACCATTGTTGCTTTAAAAGAAACAAGAGTTCATCCTCAATATTGTAGCAATTATTGTACAAACAAGTGTTCATTCTGTTGGCATATTGTAGAAAGCATATTTATAAAGACATTTTGTACGAAGATTCAAATTCGCATAAAACTGCAATTTTCCCTAATATTAAGAGTACTTCATATCTATATTACGCCACGTGATACTAAAATAGAAATGGGAAACCCCCTCAACCATTGTCCACACCTGCTAAATGTTGTCATTAACATCTAAAATTTTACAATATACTTCCTAAGTAATCAGCAATGACATCTATAAAGTGCGTAAAAAGGTGTAGTAATCTACATTTTCTCCATTATTCGAATAATGTATTTTTAGATCATTGTTGATATGAAATGAAACAAGAGTTCATCCTCAATATTGTGGAAATTATTGTACAAACACATGTACATTCTGAAAACATATTGTAGAAAGCTTTATATTTGTTAAAGCTTTTTATATGAAGCTTCCAATTAGAACAAAAATGCCATTTTTCCTAATATTCAGAGACATCTCTATATTTAGCCACCTGATACTAAAAATAGAAAAAGAGAAATTCCCCTCAACAATTATCCAAACCAGCTAGTAGTATCCAGATCTTGTCAATAACATCTAAAATTTTACAAAATAATTCCTAATTATGCAGCAACTACATCTATAAGTGCCTGAAAGGGTGCAATAATCTACATTTTCTCAAATTTTTCGAGTAAACTATTTTTAGACCATTGTTGCCATAAAATGAAGCAAGAGTCCATCCTCAATATTGTAGCAATTTTAGTGCAAACACATGTACATTCTGAAAGCATATTGTAGAAAGCTTTATATTTGTTAGGACTTTTTATACGAAGCTTCCAATTAGAACAAAAATGTCATTTTTCCTAATATTCAGAGACATCTCTATATTTAGCCACCTGATACTAAAAATAGAACTGGGAATTCCCCTCATCAATTATCCATACCTGCTAGTGGTATCCAGATCCCGTCATTTACATGTAAAATTTTACAAAATATTTCCTAATTATGCAGCAACTACATCCAAAAATTGCCTGAAAAGGTGCAGTAATCTACATTTTCTTAATTATTCGAGTAATCTATTTTTAGACCGTTGATGCCATTAAATGAAACAAGAGTCCATCCTCAATATTGTAGCAATTTTTGAACAAACACTTGTACATTCTGAAAGCATATTGTAGAAAGCTTTATATTTGTTAGGACTTTTTATATGAAGCTTCCAATTAGAACAAAAATGCAATTTTTCCTAATATTCATAGACATATTTATATATAGCCACCTGTTACTAAAAATAGAAATGGGAATTCCCCTCAACCGTTGTCCATACCAGCTAGTGGTGTCCAGCTCTTGTCATTAGAATCTCAATTTTTACAACATGCGTTCTAATTATGCAGTAATGACAATTAAAACTTTGCCAAAATTTGATTTTTCACATTTTTCTAAAATATATCTGTTTATAGATGCATGTTACTATAAATAGAAGCAAAAGCCCACTTATGTTTTTTCATGAAATGACACTACTTATTCCAAAGTATAATATCCCACCTAAGATTTGGGAAATTTCCGAGGACAATTTTTCTTATTTAGCCTCAAAGATCTTTAAAAAAAAATTACAATTTCCCCATTTTTCAATTTTTTAGAAACCATGTCAGTTTGCATGACCTTTTTCTTGCAGGAAGAATATTTCTAGAATAAACGATTATATGCTCTGTGTACCTTAAAAGGTCATGTTATCATATGATCTAATGATTTTTGCTAGAGTGTATTAGATACCGATAAATATTTATTTACATTTCCTCAATTTTCATGTTTTCATATAGTCAAAATTGGTCAAAAATGGCCGAATTCAATGGATCCGTCTCCATCTCAACCAAGTGCACTGTGGAACTTCCGACACCATATTTACTAGTTTTGAAACAAGACACACCTATGGTAAAAATTTCATCAAAATCTGAGACATGTCGTTTCCAAGCCCTATAGTAAATTCGTTGGTGCTTACAGAGAATGCGTGTTAAGTCTTTGAAAAACAGAAGGATTGCTTTACATAAATAAAGAGAACTGTAAAATATGACTGTGGTGGAAATATTTTCCTGGTAAATATATATAATATGTACATGTAATACATGTAATATATGAAACAATTAAATTGTGATTAAAAAAGTAAATGAATTTTAGTGTATTTAATAAGATTTAAAAAAATAACCAATACAAATTACTTCCTATTACTTTGGGGAAAAAATGTTATTTGTTTCTTCAAACAGCAATAACTTTCTTATTTTCTTCAATTAACCCTTCACTGCCATTTAATGTATTGTTTTCAAAAACGTCAAATTCATCAGTATGAAATACATTTGTATGAAACTCTCCAAAAGGGAATCTTTAAATATATTTTTCTTTTTCAATGTATATATGGCATTTAAGAGTTGGGGAAATCGAGTAACGCATTTTACTACTTTGTCCTCTGGTACTGTGTATTTGGTAGTCGTGAACGTCTTGAATGAAAAGCAAAGCTGGCTAAAAAATTACCATTTAAAGATCCGTATTCAAATCATTACAGTGACAAATCTTCTTTTATATATTTTAATTCAACCTCGTTTCGTTTAAATCGTAAAAAATAAGTTGTCTACGTCAAAATAAGTAAGGTCAAAAAAGCATTACTCTGCTTGACGTTACATGTAGTCAGTTGAAGCATTCTTTTGGGAGGAAAAAAATTGTCTTATCATCTACACTAAAATTAAATTATAAGGAATGTAGCTTATTTTTACATATGTTATACGATGTAGCTTAACTTGGTTCAGTTTACACTTCTTTTATAGACCGGTAGCAGTTTATAAACTTCAGTGTAAATTGCCCCCTCGTTACATGTATATCGTATAACGTAGGTTAAAATAAGGTTCATTCCTTAAATAATGCAACATCAAATAATGCTACTGTGCATACAATAGAATAAATTGAACAATAAAATCCAGACCTCTTTAAGATAGAATTACATGCACCAACTTCAAGACATTTAAGCCCTTAAAACTTTATAAAAGCCATGCTGCAATCGATAGGTTGAAGATTTTAGATTTTGTAAATTTTGATACGTACCAAATTGTCAGAAGATTAAATGTTTCAGTAGTATACACATCATAAATAGATGATGAAATTGTTTTTAGAATTTTTTTAAAACAGAGTAGAAAACTGTTTATGTTACTAGTATGAAACCAAAACATCACATTATTATTACCTCTGAAAATCTATGCATGATCTAATCGCTACATTTGAGCTTAAGGCATTTAAAAATTGTTAAATTTACAAATTTTATGCAGTTCAAATTCTAATGTATTTGCGGGGTCCTTATTCCATGTTTTCTATTTCCACTTAGGTCTGTTTTACAAATGTACACAAAATAGTTACAGAAATATTTAAAATTTTGCACGTTTTTGCCTAGTTAATTTATTTATTTTTCAGTTTCACCGAAACATGTATTTGTCTTCTTTTTTTATTGACATATCAAAGCAAAATTTACTTTTGTTCAATTTCCACTTTTTAATTTTTTTTTTCAACCAATGACTACATGTATTATTTTATTGCCTCCTTTTTAATCATAGAGGAAATAATTCCGGAAAATAAACTTCATTATTTGATATAATTTAATCATAACTTACCTTAATATCTGGATTCCAGGATGTATTGCCGCGCACTGGTTCCCTATTTGTGTCAGAATTTTAACTTCCGTTTTAGGTATTTTGCATAAATTAAATCTATATGAATTTTTATAAGGTCCGCTTTTGCAAAATAATGCAAGCAATATATAAATACAAAGTTTTCGGGTGTTTTATACGTGCTGGTACGTACGTGTTCATACATGTAAATATATGAAAGTTACTGCGCAGTAGGTTTAACCGAACTAAAGAATCAGTATTTAGAGTGAAAAATATTATCCACAGTCTGTTCATTAAAATGAAGAGAGAAATATATCCATTGTTAAAATCAATACGAAGTTGATTAAAAACTCGATCTTCAATCTGATCAATGCGATTAAAATGACTGACAAATTAACGCATGGCGTTGTTTTGCCAGTGGAGGATAAGACTGTTCAAGTGTTTACCAACACTAGGATAATGCATACACGCGCAAAGCGCAACTAGAGAACCCCAACCCCGCTTTGGAATTTGCAGAGTTATTGAATGTATGCCTTTACTTAACAAAGTAAACGTGACAATGGACACTCCCCACCCCCTAGAAACACCAACCCCTTCTGCAAAGCTCGGACTTGTGTTAAGTTGGCTTGAAAAGTCATGGTATGATGGTTTGAAGCTTTTAAAAGTCAACGACTACCCCAACATCAAGAAATACTTTTTTCAAGTTTGGGAGTTTTGATTTAATTTTTATTTCTTTTTTTTTTTTTCAAGAAATTACTGAGTGGAAATTTTTGTTAACTGGGGTGGAATCCCCCCTCTCCTACTCCTGGAAAAAAAATATTTGGCATTGTAAGACCATTATTTACACCTTGAATTTTCGACGGATTTCCCCGTTATTTCCCGATCATGACAAGAAACACAGGGTGGGTGTGACCGGTCGAAAGAGGACGCTCACTCCTCATGACACCTGATCCCATCTCTGATGACAAAGGTCTGCGTTTGCTCTGCTCATATATATTTTATGTTGTTTATTAGACTTTGAGCTTGAATAATGTTTGCCACCTGCATATATTTCATGATAAAAAAAAACACTTGTACACATTTTATCGGTAGTACTAGTGGTCACGTATTTACGAATTCAGAGCAATAAATATATTTATAAGTATGAAAAACTGTATAAACTAACAAGGTCATTGTATCGACTATAGAGCTTCTAATCTAAACGAGACTGCTAAAAGGTCCTAAATATATATGGAACCCCTATCCTTCAAATGCCGTCGGAAATATTTTGAATTCTGTAGCAGATTACGCCAGGGGATGGACCAGATATGAAAAAGTATATGTACCTCGACACTTTGTCAGAATGGATAAAATGTATCAAATGTATGTAAAAATCGCGCAATAAGCGATTTAGGGGCATTATTACACTTTGTCAGAATGGATTCAATGTATCAGATGTATGTAGAAATCGCGCAATAAGCGATTTAGGGGTAATATGACACTTTGTCAAACTGGATTCAATGTTTCAGATTTATATTAAAATCGTGCATTAAGCTATTTGGGGGGTGGGGGTGGGGGGGGGGCAATATATGTAAGACCATCTATCCTTCTATATTAAATGATCAAGAAGTGAAAAAAAAGATTTAGTAGGAATACATAATCAGTACACGTACTGGTCCCTGCTGACAAAGCAGCTAACAACATTGTCTTTTTGTTAGGCTCATTATATATTTTGCTGTTTTATCAGAAC
>NW_026921315.1:0-18542 GCF_032062105.1 Saccostrea cuccullata
TTTTCGAAATGTTTCATTTTCCAACAACTTGTTTAAAGTTTGATGTTAGAGAAAATTCGGTCAAAAAGTTGTGTATAAAAAAAAATTATTAAAGCACATTATGATGAATATAACTGTTTAATTTAAATTATGAAGAAAAAAGTAAGAATTTTGAAAAAAAATGCTGTCAATTGTGATACAGTGTTTTTTAAAATTTAAAATTAAAAAAAACACTAAATGTTTAGAGATTTCATTTTTTTTTTTTAGATGGTGAAAGAATTATTATTAAACATATATTATACTAGGGGCTTGTTCAAAAATTATCTGCATGAAAAGTTGTATTATGAGAGATTGAGTATTTTCTGTTAATCATTTTTGTCAATTTTTTTAAAATTTCTTCATAAAATTCATGAACATTCATAATACCTTGAACTCTACATTTTTTCTTTTTTTAAAAATGAAAATAATCAATATTCATATATATTCATCATCTGTTGTGAACTACATTTTATGAATATATTCATGAAAAAAGTTATGAACCATCTTTATGAACCAGTCATGAACCAGTCATGAACACATCATGAATGTTCATGAACGATTCATAAAAGTTCCTGAAATCATGAATTTCACCTCGCAGGGGCATACACAAAATTTAAGAATGTTCTAGATCAAATGACCAAACAGTTGACCACCCTTTTTTTCAAGAAATTAATGTTATAATTATATACATAATGAAACAAACACATCTCACAACAATACCACGAAGTATTGATATAAGTTTGAGTAGCCTGACTTCACCATTAACGGTATATTCTAAAAAAGTTTTAACACCCTATTTTTTATAATTTTAATTTTAATACCAAATTTATCAGTTTTTTAAAAATATTACAATGTACTGTAAACCTATTACATTTGGCCTGTATTTTTTTTAGGTTTTTGGCGGACAAAAACTTCCGCTAATTCAAGTACAACGCAAAATTTTAAACATATAATTTATACATTAATAAGCAAATTAATAGATGCGCTAAATCAAATCTGCGATAACTTGTTCAAAAATCACTTTCCGCCAAATATTGTACACGCTAAATATAATTACAGTACTTGAAAAAAAACGAATAGAAAATTGGGGGATAAAAAAAAAGTCATCAGCTCGATGACTAAAAATAAAAATATGACATTAAGCTTGACTGAATATCGCGCGGAAACAAAGTGTTAAAACAGAAAATTTGCAATTTATGACCTTGACCTTTGCCTTTTGACCTCAAAATCAATAGAATTCTTCTTTAGTCCATAGGGATTGCAGAAAATTTCATTGCGAAACTCAAAGGGTTCTCGAGATATCGTGTGGAAACGAAAACGTTACAGACAGACAGAAAGACGGACGGACGGACAGACCAAAAATTAAAGCCCCACTTTTCAAGGGGGGACAAAAAAAAAGTACAACAAATCATAGGATCTGCAATATTCCAGTATACGAAGGGCCGTACTAAAAAATGTGTTCAAAAACAATTAGAAATTGAATGATAGATCTCGTTGCGAGCAACGATAGGCTTCCGTTAATTTCTCGATAAGAGAGATGTGATTTTGACTGAGATATTCGTTTAAAAAAAATGACATTGAGTTTTCCCAGTTAAAGTTAAATTTTTTTTTATCACGAATTCTGAACATCTTTTGTTTGATAAGGCTTATGAAAAACCCCTTTTTTTTGAGACATAAAGCATAAAAATATAGCATTTTGGTCCCTTGGCCCCTAATTACGTAACATATGATAAAAATATCATATATTGTTGCAATTCGTTAAGATGAACCTTTTCCCTTGTAGTGTATAACAAAATATTGATCATTAGAGAGTTATAGATAAAGAAAATGGCCCCTCTGACCCCTTTTTTTGATATCAAATGAAAGGTCTTGTGATTTTGATGATTTTTTGTTCAACATTATTCAGAGATTTTACCGTTGTGGAAATGTAAATAAAAATATTTAGGGGTCACTTTTTCAAAACCTTTAAGGACGTTTTACAAAAATTCAAAGTATGCATATTGTTAAGAAAATTTTTTGGGCCATCTTTTGTTCAATATTGCTTATCAAAATATTCCCCATTTTCGAGATATAAAGCGTCAAAGATTTGACTTTTGCCCCTACCCCCAATTACGCAACATTATAAAATTATATCATGTATTGTTGCAAATCGTTAAGCTAAACACTTTTGCTTCAGAATGTATATCAAAATATTGTTCATTAGAGAGTTATAGATAAAAACTTTTGGTCCCTTAGTCCAAATTTTAGGGGGCAGCCCCTTTTTCTTTATATCAAATGAAAGGTCTTGTGATTTTGAAGATTTTTTTTTCAACACTTATTCAGAGATTTTACACGTTGTGGAGATATGCTAAATTTTTTAAATATTTGAGGGCCACTCTTACGAGTCCTTAATGGGGCCGTCTTACAAAAATTCAAAGTATGCATATTGTTTAGAACATTATTCTGGGTCATCTTTTGTGCAATATTGCTTATCAAAAAATTACCACTTTTCAGATATAAAGCGTCAAAGATTTGACATTTGTCCCTTTGACCCTAATTACCAACTTTTGATCAAAATTGTATCATATATTGTTGCAAATCGTTAAGCTAAACACTTTTGCTTCAGTAATGTATAACAAAATATTGTTCATTAGAGAGTTATAGATAAAAGACTTTTGGTCCCCTAGCCCCTTTAAATTTTAGGGGTCAGCCCCTTTTTTTTGATATCAAAAGAAAAGGGCTTGTGATTTTAAAATTTTTTGTTAACACTTATTCAGAGATTTCTATTTGTTGTGGAATATGCTAAATAAATATTTAGGGGCCAAACCCCCCAACCCTTTAAAGGGGGGTTTAGCAAATAATAAAAGGTTGCATATTGTTTAGAACATGATTTTGAACATCTTTTGTTCAATAGCTTTTCAAAATACTCCTCCTTTTGGAGATATAAGCGTCAAAGATTTTACATTCTGGCTCCGTGGCCCCAATTACGAAAATATGCTTGAAAGTTTACAATATATTGTTCCAAATGGTCTAAAATTTAAAAATTTAAAAGTCGAGAAAAAAAAAATAAAATTTTTTTTAAACGGGGATTTAAGGGGCGCCCCGCACAATCCAAAGCGCTAACCATTTAGCCATTGGAATCGCCGCTTCGCGTTTTCAAATGCAAAACCGAGATTGGCTTTTTCGATTTTCAAACAAATTACATATTTCGCTTCTGCAAAAGGGTCTCTATTCAAATCAAAATTAAAAATCTTAAAAAAAAAAGTTGAAAAATTTCGATTTTAATTTGCTTCCGGAGCGACCGGAATATTAATGAGAAAAGGGATCTGCAACGCTATAAGTCATGAACTATCATCTCCAAAAACTCCAGTTCATATCTTAAGCAGTTTTCGCATAAGTTAAGACAAAATTGCAATTTAAAATCAGAAAATTGTCCATATCTCACGACCGGAAAAACGTCATAAAAAAGCTTAAAAAAAGGTGCACAAAATCGGTTGGAAAAAAAAAAAATAATAGGGAAAAAAAAAACCGAAGAATAACAAAAGGTTTTTGTTGGAAAAAGACCTTAATAAAATGTTATAGACATGTGTTTAATTAAAAGAGAATATTTTAGTTAAATCATTAAGACAAAATCATAAAAAACGTTTTTTATTTCTTTTGAGCCCCGATGACATTATTTATTAAACGTCCCCCGTATTTTATTTGATTGTTGGTCAAAAATTCCTTTTTTTCGATTTCAGAAAAGACGAGAAGACAATTTTTTGCGATCCGTGTTTATACGACAATTTACAAAGCGTTGCAACGCATTTCTGCAAAACATGTGAAGGTCCTGAACCGCAGTGCCAAGATTGTGCGAAGCAGCATCTACGACAGCGATCAGGAAGAGGGCATATTTTGTGTGACGACATTAGAAATTTAATGTCACAAATATCTAATTTGCCCCCTTTATAGTAAGTAAAATGAATCAATGAAACTAAAAATAAAAAACCCAATGCAACGTTTATTTAAACAGTAAATAAAATTTAAAGGTAATATGAAACTTTTTGGACTAATTAGCATAATAAGACATGTAAACAAGTTTTGGTTCTTTTCTATATTAAAAATATGTACGCTCTATAAAGAACAATTTTCATTCTTCAGGGCGGATGCTCCGTTACAACCGGATCCTAAGGTATTGAATTCACCGAAAGTAATGATGAAGAAGTAAAGAAATAATCATTCATATTAATTTAAAGAATCATCTTCCTGTTATAACCATTGTTTGATATTGATGAAATCCTTATGTGTATAAATTAAAGTCGCTTAATGAAGAGAATCAGGGGACATGAATGTGAAGAAAAGATAGGCATGGAGAAATATCAAGAACAAGACAAACCAAACATCATAGGCGCTCCCCATTTTTGAATGTGACAAAATGATACTCTACAAAGGTCCACCTCTCTTGATTTTATAGGGTATACCGGTCTATGAAGGCTATCATTTCGTCATCTACAAAATTACACGGGAAGTGCCTATTACGAACATTACCTCCTCTACATTGCAAACGGTGGAAGACATAGGTATAGCGAATCTATGGAGCTGGTAGGTGCCAGGTAGAAAAAAAAATTATCTGGTGGCCGCCAGATAAAATATTTTTCTACCTATCGGCTTCCGTTCAAATTGAGTGAAATTATTTTTAGAGATTAGAATGGCATAGTGAACACTTTTCCACCAGGATAAATGTAGGTTTCGCGATTTTCTAATTCAAAATTGAATTCTGAGTATATTTTGGTGCTTTCAAATATGTAAAATGTACTTATACAAGAAATGTTTGAGATTTTGTGTGAATTATTGGTGTGTGAGTCACACAGACTCAAAATTTTAATTTGTAAGGAATGTTAAAGACAAATAATTGCAAAATGCAAATATACAAAAATGGTATTCAAATTAAATTCACTGTTGGCTTAGAAGAAAACCCAGCGAATGTAAATATTGAAACATGCTGAGCAATATGTTTAGTAAAATTTCAATCAGCTACCCAGGAAAACGGTACTTATTAAATTATATGATCAAGTACTTGAGATATTTTACACAAACGAACCCTGGATTCTCAAAATAATATATTTCTACTCACAATATCAAAATTATGTGTGTGTTAATTAAGACTGGTCGCTTTATCAAAAATTCATGCATTTTTTTTCAGATCCCCGGGAAGCCAAAATCTTTAAAAATCAAATCCGATGTTATGGAGCTTTGTTGGGAAAAACCATCAGAAAAAGTTGATCATTACCAAATTCGGTATAAGAGTTTGAACGGCAAAGAAAAATGGAAATTTGTTGAAACCGATTCCGATGAAAATCATGTAACTATAACAGGACTTATGGCAAATACACAATATATATTTCAAGTGAGAGGAATTTTTGGGGATGAGGAAGGACGTTATGGACCAGTAAATGAGGATCTTTCGACAACAAAGTCATTGGCAACAATGATGTTAGAATCTTCAATTCTTGTTAATAAAAATGATCCTTCGAAATATCAACTTCCTGTTCAAGAAAATCAAAGAGCTAGAAACCCTCAAGCAAGAACCAGGCAATTATTCTTAGGTATTTTTAACATAATCAATCTGGTAATCTCTTATGCTCATCTGAGCTGAAAGCTCAAGTAAGCTTTTCTCATCACCCTTTGTTTGTCGTCCGTCCGTTTATCCGTCAATCTCTAAATTTTTCACATTTTCAACCTCTTAAAAACCACAGAAAAAGTTTAGCCAAACTTGGTATAAGGCGTTCTTAGGTAAAAGAGAGTTTAAATTATTAAAATAAAGGACCAGGCCCTTTGACCCTCTTCCGCAGAAATGAGATATGCGATACTTATTTATCCAAATCGTGATCCCCGGGTTTTTGCGGGGCTACAGTAGGGAAATCAAATTATTAAATTGAAATACATGTATAAGAAAAATCTTTTCTCCGTATTCTCCGTATCAAGAACCACGGGGCCAGTAAAGTTAACAATTATGCAGAAGCATTCTCGGGCTAGTTGATATCTCCACTACTCATCTACACTACCATAAAATGCTGATACTTATGTGGAAGCATTAAGGGATAGTGAAAATTCCAAATCATGACCCCTGAGGGCAACAAGCTACCACAGTAGGGATTACAAGTGGGTAAATCTGGTAAGGACAGCGTATAGGTAAAGTTACTCAGGTGAGTGTTGTGGTTCTCTTATATTTTACATCATATGTTAAAACATGCATAAACTATTATATATAATGTACAATTTGTCTTCATCTTATTGTACCTAAAACAATATTAATCAGGCAAACTCAATCATGGTTATACTGAGGAGAAAACCATTATGCTAGTTGGAGCAACAGGTTCCGGAAAAAGCACATTAGTAGATGGCATCATTAACTACGTTTTAGGAGTGAGTTTTGAAGATCCTTTTCCATTTACAATGGTTACACTGGAAGATGAAGAAAAGAAAACTCATAATCAGGTATTTTATCTGTAATTGGAAATAATTACTAACCTACCCTTACTATATTAAATGAATGAGCTATTTTACATATACAAGGTGTGCTGCTGAAAAATGATTACAAAACGCTACCCTTTTTGGCATGTGTATTCTGTTTTTTCCGGTGTAATTATGTACAAGAATTTTTAATTATGAAGGTTCAGTCAAATGCGTGCATCTTAGACCAAAACGAAATCTAAATGTGATATTGCAATTGATTTACATAATAACATAAAGAAAAATGTTCAAATTATGATTTCCCCTGGATGTGATTTGGCCACCGTCGTAAATGTGAAGGGATTTTCAGATATTTTGAATTCTGCTGAAAAGTCTAAGAATTAAAATGTTGATTTAATGCATTGGTGTAAACAATAACCATACAGAGCAGAATTTTTAGCGAGAATTCAATTTGGCCTAATTAAAGAGGGTACTGAGATTGCTAAAATTGAATATTATTAAAAATCAATTGTGATTTACCCCAGTATTTGTAATTCAGCGAAATGATCAAGAATAATTCTTGAACTTTTAAAAAATTTTTTTGAATTATATTCTTGAATCTGCTCATGAATTGTTCATGAAGATCCCATGAAGTTAAAATTGGTCACTCATGATTTCATGGATTTTATTCATGAAATCCAAAATCAAGAATATTCAAGAATAGTTTGTTGTTCATGAACAAACTTGGATTTTTTTTAATTGCCTGCAAAATGATCAAGAATAATTCTTGAACTTTCAAGAAAAGTTCATGAATTTTTTTCTTGATCTTTCAAGAAAAGTTTATGTAGTTGATCCAAAAGTTCGTGGAATTTCTTTCTAAAATTTTATCGTGATTTGATGAAATCAATCAACAGGCATATTCATAATACTAGTATAGAGTCATAATACAACAATATTGGAAAATTTCACTACTTTCCAATTACCAATAAGGTCACACGAGCTTTCTGAAAATGGATAGTTGGGAAACCCGGGGGAGACTTCGACGTAACGTCAAGTTAAATATGTCACGTCACGTTATAGAAGCATCTCGCCCAAATGTCCAATTATAATACGTAATTCTACAAAATGCTGCCTTTTTCTCCATTTTTTTTTCTCAAAAAAGCCTGAGTATCCTCTCGCGCCAACTTTTTTTACTCATATTTCAAAAATACTACCCATCTTTCCATATGATGTTCAAATTTCAGTAGCAGTGTCAAGAACAGTACGGCAGCCGACAACGTCCATTAACGCTTTTAAATTGTCTTGGGGTATACGTACTTAAACAGAACCTCTAAAAAGCGACCACACCTTTTATCAATGTCCATGGAAGTTCTGTTTGTTTAAATTTCTTATGCCTCTGGAAAACCAGTAACTAAATGCATTTTTTCCAAGCCTATGTCAATAATATACGCGTGTAAGATAGAGTAAGATAGAGTGATCCTGGGAATTTCACAAAACGTGTGACTTGACCGAAATTTGACGTTATCTAACAACTTAAAGATGAGTAATAAATCATCAACTTATAAACTAAATATCCAGTAAAATCAGTAAAACTCTCACACAAAGGTTCATAAAAGATCAAGCAATCGTAATAATGACATAATTTTCGTTTTATACCACATATGGCGGTTTAATTCTTATTTTACGAATTAAGAATTTAAATGATAATACATGTAAAACGCGTTAATGTCTCCCCCGCATTTCCAAACAACCGTTTCTATGGCAACTGCCATAAAGGTACTATCGAAGATATTTAAAATGTTTTTTAATTTAAAATATTCATCAAGTGTCTATATTTTCATTTGTAACTTTCAACTAATTCCACTAAATAATGAATAAAATATGAAGAAATTCCACGAACTTTTGGATCAACCCTCGTATTAATAAGTTCAATGCATTTTCATGAACTATTCATGAATAATTTGTAAAAGTTTATAGGAATATTCATGAACTATTCTTGAATGTTTTTGCTTCTTTGTAAACAAAAATGTAATAAGTTATGCAAAATGAAAAACTGTAAAAGAAGATATTTTATAATATATCATCTTGAAAGATTTCAAAGAATTTATTTTCCAATCATGGTAACAAAATCTTTGTTCAAGTAAACAACTCTGATAAGTGATAACGATAATAAATGAATTATGTAGATCATTCCTGGTAAAATTATGAAAAATGTCAATTCAAATGCGTCTCTTAGCAGAATCCTTAACCTTACTTGGTCAAGAGGAGAGCGGGTTCCTGAAAAATACTCAGTATATTTCAAAGTGTGTTTTCATGCCTAAAATGGAATTATTTTTAATCCAAGTCTGGTAGAGAAGTGATTCGGCAATTAGGACATCAGCTAAAAGGGCTTCAATGATTTTGAGCAGAGGTGGTCAATCAAAAAATTCTTATTGGCTTTCCCGTGGAATTTCCAGAATTTCATCACTTGGATCCTTTGATCGAAAACTATTCATATTTTCATTTCTTTCTTTTGTTTTTAAGAGCCTGGATTTTTTTGCAGCCAGAGTTTTTGATCTAAACTTATCAACATTATCTGTGAACTGCTTCCTTTTTCCCTACAAGAACAAAGATTTTATGAAATTGCTCATGAATGTGAAAATTTAAGACTTATTTGTATTTTTTGCATATTTGTTTCATTTAATTCTGCATCATATCAAAGTATTCCGAGCGGGAGTTTAGCCTGTTTCCCTTGCCCGCGTTGTTGTAGGTGAACAGGATTATGAATGTTTTGATCCTCAATCTTTAATTATTGAATGTAACGTAATTTGGTTGGATCCCTACTCATTACAAAGTTTGGCAAAAATTTCATTAAAAAAAGACACAACTTTTACAAATAGACAGTAACATCTACAGACAGATATATCACACATTCACATGATTCAGCGATTGCGTCCATATTTTTATTTCTTTTTTTTTTTTTTTTTTGTATATCATCACTCATATCTGAAGTTATGAAGTAAATTGATCCTCTGGATATTCTTTCTTCGTATTCTGTTATTTTCTTCAAAGGTTGACAAAGAATGACTACGCTCATAATCCTTCCACTCTACCGATTCACTTTCTAACGTCTCGCGCGTTTAAAAGTTTTCGCCTTTTAAAAAGTGTAATGCAGAGCTAATAGTAAGAAATAGTTTCGGATTGCCAAGATTTTTGTTTAACAAAAAATAACAAACACTATCTGTATAATTTTTCACTGAAATTATTTTTTTAAAAATTAATATGTTATCATTTAATGATTAAGATTTTTTTTTACATTATACATGTAGAGCCATAGTTTCGTATTCAAGTATGGCCGCCTCCATATATCAGGAGGACAACAAATATCTCTTGGAACCACTCGCCCTCAAACTGAGTACCCTGAGCTATGAAAGTTTGTAGGAGAATCTCAGAATAGACTACAAAATATGAATATGGATCATGTCATAGATACAATCATGCAGTCTGTGCTGTGTCATTTACACACGATGGACAGAAAAATGTAACTTTAACTGCATCAAAATATAAAGCGTTTCGACCCAAGAATAGTACGGTACAGTACGGACAAGAGATACGATTTTAGAGTTGTTAATAAATTAATGATACGTTTTTACAACTTAAGGTAGATCGCGGGTTTACTGTTTGCCTGAAAACATACTCTGAAAATTTGTCAACTGAACCCTCTCGTTTCAGATTTTACTTTCTGAATTTTTTGTGAGATTCATCTGCGTGGTTATATTGTTATCGCATTTCAAAGGCACTAATGTTGATGAGAACTGGTGACGCTGTTACAATGAAATATATAGTAAATGCGCCTTTCTCGTCTGTAAACGCATTTCAAAACCACGCTTATAATATAAAAACGGCGCAGACAAATTTTATATTACTCGACACAATGGAACTGAGATAAATTTAGAATCGATCTATTAAAAAAAATTAATATGTGTTCTCGCTCATTTTCTCGCAAAAAAACTTAAAAGTTTTACGAATTTGTAACAAACGTATATAATTTTATTAAGACGTTATATAACGTTAGTGCGACGTCATTATTTTCGTACGTCTCAGAATCACGATGCAATCAACAATTCACTGAAAATAAAACATGTTTTATCGCATTTTCCAGTTTTTAATTCATTGGCAATAAATGTTCAAGTAAACATTGTCATAATTTATCTAATTTGTCACACTTTTTTCAATGAAACACAGATTCATATTATTTGAAGAAAATTTTGACCTTTCATATTTTAACGTTATGTTAATTCTTAATTTAATTTAGTATTGATTAGTTATTGATTGATCCTTTATCTTTTATTACATATAAATAGATATTTTTACAGACAAAACAAGCTTTAATGTACTGATGGAAATACTTTTGCTTGTTTGTAGTTGATACTGTAAACGTAGTAAGGTTTTTACGTCGAATCCTATTGTGACGTCAGCAAACCGCGATCTACCTTAATTGTTTAAAGTTTAGCAATAGAGAAAATTGGATCGAACAAAGTTGTGTCGTGAAAAATAAGATTATTTAAAGCACAATATCAATATAGCTGGCTAATTTAAATGATGAAGAAACATTAGTAATTCAATATGAGAAAATGCTGTCAATGATAATGCAGTGTTTGTTTAATTATAATCATAATTTTATTATAATCTCCCTTCTACATGTATACAGTTCATAACAGATTTTAATTATCTTGAAGAATCTAAGTTATCAATTACATAGAGTAGAAAATAGTGATTTTAACCTCTTATGTTCTCCTACTCGGCTCTGATCCCATATTTTCAAAATCAAAACAATAGCATGTTATTAATTATACCAGGGGCTTGTTCAACAATTGCATCTGCATGCAAAAGTTGTATTATGGGAGTGATGAGTCAGTTTTCTTCAACCTGAAAATTACCAATATTCATATTTGTTCATGAACTACATTTTATGAATATATTCATGAATAAAATTTATGACCTGTCTTTATGAACCAGTCATGAATCTGTTATGAATAAATAATAAGTATTCATGAACGGTTCATTAAAAAGTTCCTGAAATTATTAATTTCATCTCGCAGGGGTGCTTCTTTGGTGAGCACTTTAAAATTGACAAAACTACTTTTCTTTTGAAATAAAATACTAATTTAAAGTAACTACATTTGCGTCTCGCTAAATTTTCCACTTGTATACAGTATTTGAGATCAAATACGTAAGATTTTACCTAAATCTTCATAATATTTTATGTAACTTTTAAGGAGGAAAGATTAGGCTGAAATTTTTGTCAAGTGTTCTTATCATATTTAGAATTTCTATTAACAAGTTAATATTGTATTGAATTTTGATATCACGAAATTTACCTCCACAGGCCATGTCTCAGACAGAATGGATAACGGTATATAGAATTGCTCCAACTGAAGGAAGTCGACTCAACTACATGCTTAACATCATTGATACCCCAGGGTTTGGAGACACACGAGGAATAGAACGTGACCACGCTATTGTAGATCAAATAAGACACTTGTTTTCCGCACAAGGTGAACAAGGTGTCCTCTACATCGATGCTGTTTGCTTTCTTGTTAAAGCTCCTGATGCACGTCTTACTGTCGTGCAAAAGTACATATTTAGCTCTATCATGTCTCTGTTTGGAAAAGACATTGAATCAAACATATGCACGCTAATTACATTTGCTGATGGTGCACAGCCCCCAGTACTTGCTTCTCTAAAAGAGTCTAATCTGCATTTCGGTGCGACTTTTCAGTTCAATAATTGGCCCTATTTGCGGAGAATAAAAATCTAAATGACAATGCTTTGTCACCGATGTTCTGGGAGATGGGATGCAAAAGTTTTGACAGATTTTTCTTCCAAATGAATTTTTTTGAAACAAGAAGTCTCTGTCAAACAAAAAACGTTTTAGAAGAAAGAGAGCAGTTAAAAACTATTCTTTCAAATGTTCGACCCCAAGTATCAGCAGGATTGTCAAAATTGTCTGAACTAAGTGATCAGTTAGATATTTTCAACAGATACAAAAAGGAAATAGAAAACAATGAAAAGTTTGAATATCAGGTCGAAAAACCAGACAAGAAATGGTTGACCTTCCAAAAGGTCAGCATGTTACAAATTGCCTTAACTGCAATGTCACTTGCCATGAAAAATGCCAGATAGCAGATGACGCTGAGAAAAGTGGTTGCTGGGCAATGGATAGAGCAAACTGGACATTGTAGAATATGCGTAGAGAAATGCATCTGGTCAGTTCATAAAAAACACTCCCTACATCTTTAAATATGTTACTGAAACTGTCAAAAAAACATACGCTGAGATGAAGAAGAGATATGAAGATGCTATAGGCCAAACACTATCTCACGAAAAGTATATTGAAGAACTGACTTATGATGTGGATGATTTGTTTGAGCAGGTTTCTTCAATGATGAATGAGATGAATCGTTGCAAAACAAGACTCAAAGAGATTGCGTTAAGACCTGATCCTTTATCAGCAGTAGAGCACATCGATCTTATGATACAGTCTGAAGAAAGTGAAAAACAACCAGGATTTCCGAAAAGAGTAAAAATGCTTATGGAAATGAAAAGAATGGCCCTCGTAGACAAAGATGTGGAGAGTTTCAGTCAAAATATAAAAGTCACTCGCAAGAACATTCAATCAGCCACAGGCAAAACTTTCACTAGAAGTCGAAGAGTGCGTGTCGTAAAGGGAGGAAATGTTTTTTCGCGGGGTTTGAATTACGTGAAAAAATTATTTTAACTTTTTCACGTAAATCGTGCTTTAGTGGGTTATGACGTATGTAAATAGATGTTCTGAATAAGAACAAGTTGACGTTCTGGTTGAATAAATATGATCTATATAACTGTAAAATGTGCCTGACGGACACAAACGTCTTTATCAAACTAGTTCCTCTGTTCAACATTTTTCAAAGCGATATTTGGTAAAGGATTTTGCGTCGTGCGGCCACTGGGAATAAAATTATCCGTCAATTTAATGCGATAAACGTTTTTCACACGCAATGTTGACGCTGCTTGTCAGCCTAAACGCAAATATAACTTCGTTTATATGCATAGAAAAACTATGGCTTTAATTATTTTTTTTATAATAAATACTTTTGTTAGTGAAACAATGATGCCCTTCCCCGCATGGTACATGTAGCTTTTTGTGAAGATTTTTAGCAGTTGGCAATACTACTAGGTCCAGGTCAAAGAGTAAAAAATAATGGTAGTCAGGGGAAAGCTTTATTATAAGAAAAGCACGTGTTTAAGAATGTATTTGTGAAACAGAAATGCCCATGTATTACAACTTTTGCCGAAGGTTGAAATTTCTCAAAAGTTAAAACCAAGGTCAAGGGTTGTTAGAAGAAAAAAATTTGTAACAAGAAGATGAAACTGGCTATCAAAGGATATGGGCAAGATGAAAGATTTGGATAAACATGCAGAGAGAGGAGTGGACAAAAAGGGGCAAAATATATACATTGTACCTCCGAATCGTCCTGGGCCCAAATATCACTATACATTAATTAGCCGTATTTTGTAATGAATTGATTGTTTGAAATATTAATTCCCTTCAACATATCTTTACTGAATCGATGACTTGGTAAAGGATGTCACTTGATCGATCGAACTTCTGTTGTACTAAATCCCTTCCGTTCGTTCAATCTTTGTTCATAAAACAACAAATAGTCTCCAAGCATGACAAAATTTCATTTCATTGTAAAAAAAATAATGATAATGCGGAATTTCTCTTAATATTAGGGTCGAATTAGGATTAGCGAACTACAGTGTTTAGAACTGTGCATAGTGTCATTTCAATTCACTTTTATTTGAAAAATATTGTTAAAAAGGTGTACATTTGATACAATTCTCGCAAAAAAGAAGGCCCCAACAGTAGATTTTGCACATCATTCTTTCATTTGCATTAAAATAGGATTCTTCACTCAAAACTATATTTCTTGTATTGAAAATTAACGAAATTTTCACAGAATCAAGAACACAATATTACTAAGTAATGGTATCAGTTAGATTAGTTTTGACCGTTTTATATTAGAGTCAAGGTCATTACCCTTTTCCTGGACATTAAGAATAAAAATTACTGCATCCAATCATGCGATAAGATCTTTTTTTCAAAAGATTACATGTTTTTTTTTCTTTTTGCATAAAAAGATTTTACCATGTAGGGTCTATAAGATGATATTTCCAAATTGACACATATAGTTTAACAAAAATGGATTTTAACTAATTCGAATTTTCTCTATTTTGTAAAATTTTTAAGATATTTAAGTTATTTTTATATGCACCCTATATTTAAATGTTTCGTATTTTCACACATGGTAAAAAAAAAATCATGTAGAAATACAAATGGTACAAAAACAAAAAGTTTTGACAGTTTACTAAGAATGTAAAAACACTGAATCTACGGATTTTTGCCTCATACCTGTACTTGGAAGCGTTTAGAAGCTAACATAATTGTAGTTTGTTTGGAAAATCATATTTATTTGGTATATTTTGAAACTTAAAATAATTTTGAGTTGCAAAAAAGAAGATATTTTAAATACACCACCATTCCCAAAATTTTAGTCCATGCTAGTTTTCGAACACAATTTATCATTTCTATTTAAAGTTGTACAATTGTGATAAAGAAAGAAAATGTATTTTTTTTTAAATCTCTTTCACCTTAATATATACGACATAAAAGCAAATATACATTGAATATTTCACCTTCTCAGAAACCAGAGAAGAATCCTACCGTAAGATATTTGGATTGGAGTCATTCATATATATTATGCACACTAAGCTTGAATTTTTTGCTTAAAATTGTATCTATTTTTTAAGCTAAGATTAGGAAATGTAATTTTTTATAGTCTTGTAGTTTTTATTTGTTATTATTTTACCGTCTTTAAGGTTGTTTGTATTACTGTAATCGGTCCCAGAAATGTTATTCATGTAATTCGACGATCCCTCTCTGTAGAAATTCATCCGCAACAACCATAACGTTTTTCTTGCATTGAAAATTAAACATTATAATTATGTTTCCCAAACGAAGTTGGGGAACATATTGTTTTTACTCTGTTTCTTCTTCTTCTTCTTCTTCTTCTTATTAAGGTCTTCCGTTTCCAACGGAAGACCTTATTGTTTTCGTTCGGTTTCTTTTTCCCTATTATTATTTTTTTTTTTCTTACCGATTTTTGTGCACGCGAGTTCTCGAAACGGCTCGGTCGATTTTCGCAGTAAACTTTCAGATCTGATAGATATTGGTCTGAACCTTATTGGAAATTTTTTATAAGTACGTCGTCACTTCCGGTCGTGAGATATGGACGATTTACTGATTTTAAGAGGGTCAGCTTGTCCGGGCAATCACTAAAAAATGAATGAAGATATTGACTTGAGATTTTCAGTGAAGGTAGAGGAAGGATTGCTGAATTGCTTTTTTAAGTCTATATCTTTCCAGCGCAAAAGGCGTTGAAGCTCTCTTGAGCTCGTTATAATTATTATTTTTCTGACCATCAAATTTTGTGCACGTGATTTCTCAAAGACTACTGGATGGATTTTTATGTAAATTGCAGGAACAATGTGTTGCTATCTGCAGTTATTATATCCTGGTGTTTTTTTTTGGAAATTCTTATCTGGTGCCGAGTTACGGACAATTTTCTGATTTTAAATTGACATTTTGTTCGCGGATAATCTAAAGAACGGTAAAAGATATCACTGTGAAACTTTCAGGGATTATAGATCGTGATAAGTACTATCCAAGACGCGATCTTTTGTACGTCGTCTCTACTTCCTGTCGTAATGACATGCAAAGAAAAAAAGTCAAATTTTTAAACTTTTTTGTTTTTCAATATCTTCAAATCATATTAGTTTGGTTGATAAACATTTCTACCGGAGTTTGGCTGAATATATAATTTGTTTGTAAATTGATGAATTCGAACTCGAGATATTAACATTCAAAAGTCTGAAGCGGGATCTTAATGGCGGCGGTCTCTGTCAATTCCGACATTTCGCAATAGGGGTTTACGAGGCAGCTGAGCGTTTGCTTGAACGAAAGTAACATAAGGAGCAATGAAATGTGTAGGGATACTTGGATAGTCACGTCGTAGGTTCGGTGCAATTCGGTGTCAAACTACATTTATTATCCAAGGTTTACTTACAAGTCTTCTTTAATTGGTTTTGGTTGTTTCTCAAAGTAGAAATAGAAAAGAATTAATGTGCAAATGAAGTACAATATCTATATCTTTTGTTTTGCATCACGGTAACACATAGCTTAAATCATAGTTATAATTAATAGTTTTTCAAGAATGTAGTAAGTAAAAAACGTGACCACTGTTTTCCCATGCACACTTGTGTCATATTAAATCAATAGAAGGGACAACTGTTACAATAAGAAAATATTTTATTTTTAAAGATAACAATTTTTCAAAGACAGTTTAATTGGCCTATATAAACATTTTATTTTCTCAATGCAAGTTATTGAACATAATGGAATCTTATTTTTTGACCCTCGTAGGGCGGTCGAGGCATTTTTTTCTCTGTGAAACACACCACCTTTTTTATGAAAGTGTAAGTAGTCGGAATAGTCAACTTTCGTGACTGAAAATGAAAAATTAACCATTCATAGCTGTTTCACTGCTTTAGTGTTATTTGCCTATATACGATATGTTACATGTATGTGTTATACTTTCCACACCTTAAAATTTAGGCGATAAGAACGCTCTTTTGTTATTTGATTGAAGCTATCTCACCTATTTAAATGAACATTCCAAGAGAAATTCGCTAAGATTTACTCGATGCGTTTGGCGCGAAATTATGAATAGTGACCCTTCTTTCATAATTCCAAGACAGATTAAATGTTGCACAATTATATGTACAAACAAGTGAAGTAAGAGTAGTTGTTCAAATAGCGTAATCGATAAGCGTATTGGATTTTCACACTAGTGACCCGTTTCAATTACCAGTGTGTCCAAAATATGTTTCATCCATTTTCAGCCCGATTTTATGGGTTATTTTTCAGAATCGGACGGAAGACCTACTCGTTGCTCGCAACGAGATCGTTTCTAGTTATTATTATTATTATTTTTCTTCTTCCTGGGAAAATTTTTTACTCGAGTGATCTTGTAAACTACACATCCGATTAAGGTAAAATGTTTTTAGGGTCAGTAGACATGTTATGTAGATTTGCCGAACGAAGGTCATTTTGCGTGCAAGTGCTTGTAAGAGCGTGCACGTGCAACACGTGAAATGACCGATTTAATTGATATAGGCGTAACTTTTTACATTTCTGATTAAATGCTCTGAAACTCATGATATAAGGATATATTAGTGGCATAGACAATATGACATGGTCGAAAAAGCAAGATCTCACGCGCATGCACGTGCGCTTTGCTCTGATTGGCTGAAGAATTAAAGTCTCTATATCTTTCTTGTTTTTCGACGAAATCCTATGAAATTTTGAACATAGCCATGCATTAAGATATCTTACAACATGATATAAAGCAATTATCATGAAAACACGTGCATGCATGTGTGCTGCAATCTGATTGGCTTAAACTTTAAATAGCTATAACTCCCTTGGTTTTCAACCAAACAGGATGGAATTTGGAACATAGATAGATATAATGAACTTCTACAAGCAGGTATGCTCACAATGCACATGCGTATACGTGCACTGTAATCTGATTGACTGAAACTTTAAACAGCTATAACTCCCTTGGTTTTCAACCAAACGGGGTGGGATTTAGAACATAAATAGATGTAATGGACTTCTACAAGTTTTGTAGAAGATATGGTCATCATGCTCATGTATGCACGTGCGTGCACGTGAAATAAGTTAAATCAAAAATACACTTGAATGAGCGTATTTTTTAATACTTTTGGATTAAATACTTTAGTATTTAGTATATTAAAATGTATAGATTGTGTAGACAAGATGATATGGTCATTACGCACATGCATTCACATGCGCACACATGCAATGCTAAAATTTGAATGAACTTGGCGTTGTTAAAATCTCAAATGCATAAATTTTGTCCTATTAAATGAAGCTTACAGGGAATATGGCACCAAAAGGGAGTTGGGGAGCGTTTGGGGAACATCTGTAACGGTTCTCGTTACAA